>NC_068356.1:109973424-110238424 GCF_020536995.1 Dreissena polymorpha | reverse complement strand
GCAATCTATTTAAGTTATTGTCATAAAAGATAGTTCAGTTGTTCCCTATGTTTGCCGCATTTTGTTCACAAAGGTGCACGTTGTGTTAGCACGTACTAAGCTCATCGATTAAATATTTCCGATTGGTACTCAAAGATGAATCTGTCCGCTTGCTGAGACGACATTGCAATTCCATTGATAAGTTTACAGACAATTACCGGTTACATACAAATGCAATTTGTTTCTTTAAATGTAAACCACTGGAGTTCCGCAATTGATTCAAATTATTTCAATCGTTGACTAGTTGGACAATTGTGTTTGATATACAATCTTTCGTAGTTTAATGGGGTAAAAGATGCAAACACGTTTTGTTCGCGGCAATTATTCAGCTTTAAAAAAGCTTGAAATTCTTTATTAATGGATAACGACACTTACGTGCATATTTACAATCCATTCAGTTGTCAATGAACTACATTATTTGATGTTTGTTCCATCTGTAATCGTGATAAAGGATCAATACATTAATAAATCTCAATTATAATGCAAAGTGCATGCGATTCTCATGGAAGCTTAACATTGCATAGACAGTCTGTCTGTCTGCCTGCCTGCCTGCCTTCCTGCCTTCCTTCCTTCCTGCCTGCCTGCCTACCTGCCTGCCTGCCTGCCTGCCTGCCTTCCTGCCTGCCTGCCTGCCTGCCGAAGAATTCCTATTGAAAAAGTAGCACATAGCAATATTATGTTTTGCTTTCGTAAGGCCTTACAATATTTAAATATTGGTAGTTGAATTACACATTATTATAGAAAAATTAATACTTGTTAATTTGCATAAATGTTTACGTTTAAAGAGGGTAATATATTGCTTAGGGCGCCATGTGACCACTAATAGGTAGTTTAATGATTTCTAAAGGTGGCGCTACTGTAACTTTTGATTTATTACTACAAAACATTATTAATACTATAAATATTAACGTGTTTCACATTCGAGTCGTGCGCACCTTATATGATTTTGAGTAAGCATTGTATAAAATATCACTTTTCTTTGAGCATACAAACATACTCTATCTGCACACGTGCATTTTGGCAATATATCATTATTGGAGGCATTTTTTTAATAAAAAATGCCTGCTCTGTTATATATATTTGTGATCTTGGCCTCTGGCGACTGTCACATATAGTTATATATTACAATCCATGCAAGAAAACGGTTTGTGTAGAATGCGTTGGAATAACATGTAAACCGAGTTTGTGAAGTTATTACAATAGGCCCAACGTATCTTTATCTACAAATTATTTATATACTACGGTTTATTTTGATAAACAATGATCATTCGTAAAATAAAGTTGCGACTTATGTAAAACTTTATATTATCAATAAAATGTTTCATACGATATTTGTATTTGTCTCTTTCAATATATTTTCAACCAATCCCTGCGATGGTCGCGGAGACATATCCTCCTGAACGGTAACATATTACTATATGATTACCAAGTATATTCATTGTCCATGTATCCGGTGATAACAAGCTTTCATCGATCATAATGAATCATTCTTGAAGTGATATCTTACTTCAGAATCCTATTTACGCTTACTTAACGAGCTGTGATAATGTGACCCATTATGCTCGACACTCCGATATATTTGACTCGTTTAAGACTCGCATGCATCTTCTCATTACGGTCTTTGTTCATGACATGATGAGAAACTCAATAGTAAACATTGTTTTTATTTCTCTGGAATATATCTAGCCAGTCGTCAACGCAAATCAAAATGCGCACACAATTAGGGTTCTATTTAGTGTGAATTGACAACAGATGTGATTATTTTCCGATAAATACACGTATATCAAATCAACAACGCAAGTCCACATGCACACACAATAAGTGTTCCAATTAGTGACTTAAGTTTAGTTTACAGACCACGGCAAGTGACAGCTTAGTTTAATTGGTCCAATGTCAGAGACAATATAATGAGATCGTAGTTACCCCATATGGATTATTTTAGGATATTATTCTATAACTTTGTCATATTCAGGCAAACACAGGATTGGATGATAAACCGTTGACAAATGTCAATGCACTGAAGTATAACTTCATCATTTATTTCCCCTGAAAATTGTGTTTTTATATGAAATTTAAATTTAATTGGTAAAATGTAAATGACGAATTATGGACATCTTTGCACACACATTACACATGCACATACTCGCGGTTAATAATGTGATATATTTTACGCGTAATGGCATGCACACAATAAGGACACTATTTTTCAGACAACTAATAAAAAGTGGCAATAAAGGGGAATTATTAACAGTTAATGTCGCAATTTGCCATTCCGAAAGATAGAAACATTCTTTAAACTATTAAAAGATAGAGTCTTTTTACAATTTATTATGTCAATAGGAAAGAACAGAACACTTAATCATTCAATATTTACTCAAACAAAGCAAAACGTACTTATGAACATGGAATAAATATTTCTTCGCCGAAACAACTCGTAGAAGAACGTCTCTGGACCACGTTATGTCGGCCGTTCAATAGTGAAGCGGTAAATGAAGTCACTATTATACTGTTTATTGCATCGTATGATATAATTCACTGGCATCAAAAAACAATTTCATTTGATGGAAGAAAGAATGTTCAATGGGTTTATTTGTAATTGAAATGCGATCGCAAGTATTCTATTAAAATCAAAAACATATGCTTTATTTGGTCTTGAAAAAATGATATCTATTCAACAATAAAAAGTGCGCTGTATGTCTCAGGACACTAAACAATACCGAATTATTGACCCGGTGAACAGCCATTGATCTGTTCATGAAGCCATTATCATAGATAAGCCGATAATTCATACAGAAGTTAAAAGAGAGCCAATTAAACAGTCAGGAACTCCGACTTCTATAAGCAATGAATCGTCGACCGAATGGACACAACGGCTGATCAAGATGACTCTGAACTAACGGATTTAAAATTGAAGTATAGCCTTTTTCGTACATTCACAATACGTCAAAACGGTATCCGATGATGTGCGTAAAACTACGCTTATTTGATAAAAATCAAAACAAGAGACATGTGCGAAGAAAGAACAGCCAATCAAAGTGTAGTCCTTAGCTTTTAAGTAACAGCTATATCATCTAATCTAATCAGCTGTGGACTCCCGCCCATAAAATCACCCAACATCACCAAATGCATTATAAAACACATACAACGTTATTTGACGAGGGACACATGTAAAAAAACGACCAACGGTGACGTTTATGGAACTTATTGTTTAATAAGGTAATACTCATATATTTGGAAGGCGACCACCTTCTTATGTGAGTAAACTGGGGGTCATCGTCTTTAGAACAGTCAATTCACAGCAACTGGGGTTTAAACCGCGGTTTTAAGAATTCAAATTTAGTTTTAATAAAACAGACAACAATTCAATTCGATAATCATTAACTTACCGGTACTCATTTATTCTGTTTGATACAAATCAGAGCATCAAAATTGTATTTTGTTGTGAAACGATAAACCGTTTTGCTAAAATTATAACGAGTATAAACCAAAATACTTTAACCAGGACTTGAATAGTTGTCATAGTTAACTTTCGTTCGCGTGTAACGAGTTTTTTCTTAATCATTATTCGTGTTCTTTAGTATCTTTATATGTGACATCCGTTAATTGGATGTTAAAGGTAAATGGATATTTTGTGTAAAATACGACACGCCACTTTGTAATTAAACTAGTGCATGTTTAACGGTCCCGTTTGTATAACATTTGTGTAAAAATGTTACGGAGACGCATGCTTTATTCCCTGAATATTTTACTTGTCGCAATAATTAATTCTCGTTTCATTTAAAAGATTCAAAAGACCCATTGTCTATAATTGAATGGTTATTTTTTGCAAAAAATGTCATACAGTACTTTTGCGTAATTGCACACTTTTTAATGGCGTCGTATGAAGTGTAATACAGTCAAAATAATATAGAATCATTAGGAAAAGCAAATAATAATACATCATGTAATATTTATATTTACGAAACGATGCTTGTCCAGCTATAGATTGGAATATTCGACATTTAACCACTTAAATAAACATTCATAACTGGACCACACAGTTCTTAATTGACAGGAAACAACAGGTCAAATTTAGGACATGTAATCTCGGTTTTAACGATATAATCCAATAACTGACCAAATCGTCGGTTTTTCTGGTTGAGCATTATTAACAGTATGCTATATTTTGCAACAGCTTCCTATCTAATCTTAACATCTAAATCTACGTAAGCCATAAAGCAAAGCCAATACTACTACGCAGATAAATTGAGCAGGAAAACATAGATGATTCAAATAATGTATAGCGTTTTCATGCAATAGATAAACTTACTAATTTTAAATACCTCTTTTGCTGCACAATTTGAAAAATAATATTAATTGTGATTTTATGGAATTGTCGCTGTTTTAAGATTTACTCGAGACAAATAAAGGAAATTACTCCCATTCGTTGAATTATTTATTGCCGTCTAATAATTAAGAACGAACACTGTTGTTTTAAGTGGATGTAAACTTCTTACGGACCATGATAATCACGCGTTATAACAAAACTCGAATGGTCTAAAGAGAATCGTATTCTGGAAACCTACAACTTGAATCAATTTCCCCGACAAATGAATTCAAAATCATAACTAAGTTTTCTCGGTCCGTACTACGTCTTTTCTATTTTTACGGCGACACGAAAAAACATCTCACGCTCTGGCTGCAATAACAAATCATCACGTTCATTTATAACATATCGAAAACAGACAATGCTAAGCTTCCCGCGTCGGACGATTGGTTTAAGCGAACTGAAGGAATCAGTTCAATAACGCAACCAAAAAGAAATGCTTCCATAATGCCGGCGCATTATGAGGTTATATTGAAACTACAAAGATATATAACATTATAAAATTCTTTTCCCCGGCTCTTTATTATAGATGGTGTAATGAACAAGTTTAAATAAGTTAAAAAGTATCAAAGGCTCTGGCCATATATATTCTCATAGGTTTAGGTCGGTTGTGCATGTCTTGAGGATGTGTTTAGCCGTTTGGTCGGCTTTTATAGATGATCATATTAAAATGAGCGAATTTTAATATATTGGGGCCTGTTGTGAAATTTTAACATTCGTAAAAAGAAATTTAAATTCATGAAATACGTTTCGTTTGCTCACATTCTACGGACTAAAGTATACACAAGGCCAACTGATAACTGTCAAGACTCAAGTTGATTTATGCGCACATGGCATTGTAGTTCACACTGAAACGAAGCCTTAGTTAAATTCATTTCATTGGAATATCGACTGAAACAAACAATTGGGGTCATTTAAAGTGTAATATATTACATTTGATTATGAGTGAATATGAAAAGGAAAGTCGCAATAGTTTATATTATTTGTATACTAAATAAACAGATATAAATGTTCGCAAGATTATTTGTTCAATTACCCCGGTGTACCAGTGTGGAATTATGTCAAAATATTAAAATGCATATAGAATATTCACAACAATTATTCTTACGAATAATGACTGAAATATATAAACCAGTTAGCTATCACGGCGCGCAGTCTACCGCAATTCCTCACCACACTCATTAAGGACATTTTTAGCACATATCTGGATGATGTCATTTACACAGTGATCAAATGTTTAGTGTTTTTTTGTTCGCGTATTTGTGTTTTGTGTCGAGTTTTTGATCACACACACTATGTACAAAACAGAAAAAGCTAGGTCCTATCGTCTTTTTTCCTAGTAAAACCCCATCGCGTCATAATAGTTTTTCCTTAATTATATTCAACTGAATTTTTAAAAAAAAATCAAAATTAATTCGATAACAATAATAAGTAAAGTGTCCGGAAAAACTTTTAAGTTAACACACGTTGAGTTTAAGCGAATTAGGACTTAGATATTTGACCATTTTACTTAATTTCCGTAAAGTCTGACATATATATACATTACTAAGGCGCAATTTAAATGGTGTAAAAAGTGTATTTTGTAATGTCCCAGCAAATTAATTCATTTGAATATACCTATATAAACCATATATCACGTGTTAAGTATGTCCATGGCCATGGTCATGAAAATATGTTCCGCAACATAAACTTTTACAGCAACTGGACGCTCCTCTCATCAATTGCCAATAATAAGCAAACCTTGTGACACGAACAAGAATATGAAACACAAACGCATACTAAAAGTGTGCGTAGAAACATGAATTGCATTGGATTTTCTTGGAACTGTAAGCAAAACGGTATGCTATTTATCGTCTTGATATAGCTAGTGCGCAATGTATAACTAAGCTATTTAGTAAATTGAGAGTCGCTAGTACCGAGTATCGGCTCTAAAAGGAGTAGTGTGTGGATATCGATATTTTTGCTTAACAATCGCAAGAGCAAGACGCCGAGCAGTTCAAACGCTGTTAGTGTTCCAGTGTCGTTAGTTTACAAGGACATGTGCGTTTGCGGAATAAAGTATGGATTTAAACAGTATTGTTTATACGGTCAACAATAATTAGTACATATTAGAACTTATAAAATTTCAGTTATAATATGCCAATAGAGGATGGATAACACTAACAAAATGTTTTCAAAGGATAAATTACACAAATAGTGTTCCTTTAGAGTTGGAAAAAGTTATTTACATTCAGGTATTTGTTGCAAAATACTATTTTGAATTATTGATAATTGCATGTACAAAAATATTAGCTGCATAGTTTAAAATTGGGAGATAAGTATCGTAAATGAAAACAGTATCTCAAAAAAAAAATATTATTATTTTGATACTTTTTTAAATAACTAATTTTGAGGCATTCATATATTTGAATGCACTATTAAATTATTTAATACATTGATAGTTGCGGCATGTCCTTTAAAGGGTTGCCCAAAAAGTATAGTGTTTTCACACTGCATTCATAATTACTGTGCCATAGCTCTCTATCAGAACACTTATATTAATATATACGATTCGCTTCCCAATATAGAGGAACTACAGTACGTTAAAACATTTTATCCTCTTTACAAATTGTATTTTAAGAAAGAACACAGCTGTAAACTTGTCTTAATTCGGCAATAAAGCGAGCCCATAACAATTATGGCCTGGAACAATTATAAATACGTCCATTATAATATTGTGTAAACAATTAGAATAGCGCTTGTATGAAATGAATATACGTTATAAACGTTAATAAGGAAACACAATACGATTTCGAATACTTTACAAGAAACATTGTCAGAAATATGATGGCGGTATTTTGTAAATGAACTTCTCGTTTACAGAATGAACTGCATTCTGTTGCCATGCAGCCGCTAAACGTTAAATATTCCAATATTCCTTATCGGTTAATTCATCCCTTGGATCGTTTTGCTTCGCAATTACTTTGTCGATACAAATATTTCCTAATTAACAGGTTGCGTCCGATAATTATATAGCACAAAGCGTAATTACAGTATGCTTCAGGTCGACGTTATGCCATGTTTGGAGGACAAAATTGTCATAGATTGAAATAATCACTTGTGTTAAACGTGTATACAAAATAAATGTTCAGAGTTTTCTTTTACGAAATATTACCTTTTAGCGAAAGGAAAAATAGCACTTCAAATACATAATAAAGTCACAAACAATTTTCTTTGAAATTTTGATTTTAAAGGTATTAAAAGAAATATTAGAAACACTGCTCAAGTTTAAATTGTTAACAAACAAATGCAGCTCTTTTGATTTTTGAAATACATGTATGCATTAGTCATTTTTAGTGGATAGCTGAGAAAGCCAATGTGTATGGGCCATTTTCAATATTTTAACAAATGAAAGCAGAATGAATACACTAAACAGTGTAACTCAGTGCATATGTTTGGGAAAAAGTATGTGCTTATTGATTCGAGAAACCGCAATATTGGCAAATTAGCAATCAAATGTACTCAAGCAAACGATGTAGTATGTGGCATTAATGCCCCGGTCGTAGTCACGGTGACAGATTTCTGGACGACGATATTTTATTGACACGAATCATTTGAACTTGTGCGTATCTGATCAAATAGTTACGTACAAAACAGCGAGTCTTTGTATATTCAGAAATTACATTTCTCATTCGGATTGTACCAGTTAATTGAATGTAAGGAAACATTAAATGAATTATTTAGTGAACAGCTGCAGTGTATTTACACCATAGCACGTGTTACACTGACTATTACATGCTGCAGGTAGCAAGATTGATGTGATTTTCGTAATGAGATTTATGTCTGTGTCATAAGCACATGTGACAGACAATGTTAAGTACTACACTACAAATGTGTTGAAAAAAACTAAATAAAACGGATCTGCACATACGATTGTATTATTCTATGTTAAAAATGTGTATTATGTTTTTAAATATAAAAACGGTAATGGTACAGTTCTACTCTACAATTTGGTCATTTGTACATCGATATTAAATTGATAATTAAATAGTTGTACATAAACCTGATAATAATAAATGTGTTTATTTCTTTTCCCAACAGCTTTATGTTTACGAGATATTGTAGTAAACTGACTAACGTTAAGATGCCCAATAAGGTGTCTTTAATAATTGCTTAAGAACGTTCCTGGAAATATGATTTTCCCCCGAAACATCGAGGGTCATAGGGCGACAATATTTTATGTTACACAAACGGCATTGGTCCAATTAATCAGCTTTTTTGTCTTTTCTATGTTTGTAATAATTGGTTTTATATTATGGGTGAAATATTAAATTACAGGTATACAAATGGATCGAGATAACGTCAGACCGAACTACCGTGTCGTTGTTCTCGGGTCAGCGGGCGTTGGCAAATCGTCCATAATTAGCAAATTTATGCACGACAGATTCTTAGAAAGTCACAAAGAAACGATCGAGGAACTGCACAGACATGTGATGTGGTTTGACAGCGTTTCTGTAGAAATTGATATTCTAGACACGTCGGGCTCTTATCAATTTCCCGCAATGCGCAAACTTGCCATAGCTACTGGAGACGCTTTCGTACTCGTGTATTCAGTTGACAACACGTCGAGCTTCGAGACCGTGAAAATACTACGTGATGAAATCCGAGAACAGAAACCGAAGGGCAAATATTCAATTGTCGTCGTTGCAAACAAGGTCGATTTGGAGACCTTTAAGGACACGTCTTGTGCCGTGACTGAATCAGTTGTATGTATGGATTGGGAAGAGAGATTTGTGATTGTGTCCGCAAAAACGGGCGAAAATGTTAACGAAGTATTCCAAGCTTTGGAGAATAAAATTCGAGAGCGAATAACGTTAGAGGAAAAACGCCTGAATTTTATCAGGCGAAGAACAATGCCCGTAATGAGGATGGCGAAATCCGAAAAGTTCTCAGTCGGACTACTAAAATCGAAAAGCAGAACGCATTCAATGGACTCGTGAATACATGGTGTGTTTCGATTGAGTTCGGTGTCAACGGACACGGTTACGGCGACAGAATGAACAGGCTAATGCGTCGTGACATTAGAGTAAATTGAGACAATATTGCGCCTTACTTATTTTGGTGTTATAAATCACCTTTTACACATAGAAGACCGATGTCCTTAGAATCATATATGATATTAGTATGTTATACATAAATATACATACAGATGTGTATTGTTGTAGCGATTGGGAAATGCTTTTAATCCGTATAATATTATTTTTATCGATATATTTATGAATAGTGCTCGCTGTTGCAGGGACTTCAAACGTTCAAATAAACTTATTACGTACAGTTTATGCATTTAATGTTATTATAAAAATATAAAGATATAACATTACCGTTCAAATGAAATTGCGTTTCTTTTTCAAAGGCATTTTTTGTGTTTCAATGCTGATGTTTGTTTTTATTTTACTATACTGTGAATATCGTAGCGATATTATATTGTAGTATGTTGTATATGTTTTCATGACCAGTAACGTTCAACCGTTACACAAGTTTTACTTGAATATAACGTTTTGTTAGAGTATTATATATGTTCGATGTAAAACAGTGGTTCAAGTGTGCGAAACAAGAACATCATTAAGGACATGAATCTTGATTAAATGTAACTCCTTCGGGTAATTACATGCTTAAATTAGTTCTACTGGTGTCCATCATAAAGTGTTTATTGTCAAAATAATACGCTAATTTAAGATGATTACTAGCTATGATATAGTTGTCAAATGTAGTATACTTCCTTTCTATTGTTTCATCCATTCCTAAAGATTCATCCACCCCTGTATATTTGAAATAAATGAGGATTTCTTATAACATTTATGTCAGTTATCTGTATTGGGGCAGTTCACAAAATGTTTCTTTTGTTGTCGAAATAATGAGGGGAAATACATATTGTGTAAAAACATAAACAATAAAAGGATTTCTTTGTAAATTTCTACACAAGGTTTGTAAAAGCCAATGATATTGCACAATCTTAATTTCAAATAATGAACGGTTGTGTGTTTGCCAGGTAAGGTAAACTTCTGATGAAGTATATCAAAATTGTTGGAAATTTCAGATGTTTTCTTATCAAAATGGAAAATGAACAGATTGAACAGATTGATAGGAAAGATCTGACAAATTCATGGTTGCTAGGGTACCTCTCTGAAATCAGCCTGTTACTACAAAAATATATTATTTACGCATCTGCTGACTGTAATTTATAAAGAAACACATCAAACTTCAAGAAAAAGGCGTCATTCCTGTTTGAATTGTGTGCATTTATAATATATAATCTCTAATGTGTTAAGTGGATGAATATACAGGAAAAGAGGCTATATGATATCATCTTAATTATTTTCATGGCCTCATGTTTATGTTAATCGTGTTTTGCTATTATTGACTAACAAAATCATGTGACGACATACTAAGCAAATAAATATCAAGATAATTTTCTTTAAGTCTTAACAACAGATAAGTTCGTACGATTGGCAAGATAACGTAAACCATTCATGCTTCGGGTTGTGAAAGCCTTGCTAGATAAACTATTTAAACTATATTAAACTATTAACTGTTTAATGTTCTCTATGAATATATAATTGCTATGCCTTACGTAATATGTATTAAAAATATTATACTTGTCTTTTTTGCAGTTAGGTAGATCGCATATAATATAATATCGTATTGCACTTATCGCATTCGCAAATTATAAAGCCTGTGTTTTTTTACAATATTTGCGACTGATGCATCTGAACGTATTGATAACCAAAACACAAATGCGGAAATACACTGTAAACACATACATCTAAGATTCTTCTTCGTAAGTACGTTGTCAGAACTTTTTTGAAAATGTGAACATGGTAAATAACATAAAATAAACAAATTAGAAAACAAAAGCTTACTATGAAGACGTCAGTTGGCTTATTTGTAAAATTAAAATTTTACAACATTGAGGTAATATCTCCAAACCAACGCATCGCAAGCCAGATAAAAAATTTACAACACGCTGAACAAGCTAAGAACAAGAACTGTCTCCATAGGATGACATATGACCCCGGAAAACGATTTGATAGAAGTAATGAGCATTTTTTCGAAACCTAACCGCAGATTTCGAAACCTAAATATGGACCCTAAGTTCAAGGTCAAGGTCACAGTTGTCAAAATTTATGAGCGTATTGAAAGGCCTTGTCCATATACACATGCATACCAAATATGAAGGTTACATCTGAAGTGACATATAAATTATGAGCATTTTTCGAAACCTAATGCAAAGTGTGACGGGCAGACGGACATACAGACAGATGGACAGTGCGATCACTATATGTCCTCCTTCGGGGGCATTAAAAGTTTATATGAAATACGGAAAAGAAAGCCTTTTTATGTGCTTATTTGATATATGTGGAATGACATTCCTTTATAGGAAGATATAAACAACATGAGGGCATTTAAAATAAGATGTCATACATATTGATATAAGGTATGATCTGTTAGCAATTCAAATATTTGAATGATTGACGGTTGACATTTTATCGAGCGTCCGTCAGTATATCTTTTGTGTAGAAGGCGTGGTTATAATTATAATACAAATAGTAGTATTGGTACTTGCGGGCAGTGGTAGTAGCAGAAGTTCTAGTAATATAAGCGTTAAGGTTCATGGGGGGTATAAAATCCATTAAAAATTCGCTTTGGTTTTTCTTCATTCAATGTGGTACAATATGGTCAAACTATATATCATTTTAAAGCTAAAGACGGATAGAATAACATAAACACATTTTTGACATTCAATATTTGTGTGCTTTATTCATATTTTTGTTTAAAACCAATACATTTTTACACTAATTTACAAAATCTCAATCTAAAGTTAGGAAGGATATGCACTACCTTAAGTTGAATAAATACAAAGCTATATACATATACAAGGTCAAGTTAGCAACATTTCACAGAACATTATTGTCATAAAACAACACATGAGTTTTTATTCAACTGCCTATTTTGGATAAATTTCCTAAACAAAGTTCTAAAAATAACTAAAACGTAACTTCTTTTTAAAAATCCAGGTATGGTGGATAATAAGAGTCACAATTCTTTTTCAAAGGCTTAACAATATTGTTATTTACCTCTCAACCAAATTGCAAATTTAAACCATCTCAAATTGAAATAGATTGCAGACGACATATAAAATTGTAAAGGAATATAAAGAAATTGGCAAACCGATTGATTTTATATTTCGATTCCTTCTACCCATTTTGAAAGCGTGGCCTTCGCTGTGCTCCGTAGAAACACGTGCAAAACAAATCGGTCGAAACCACGTGCAGTGGTGAGAAAACCGGGTATGTGTATACACATACCTGAGAAAACACAAACTTATTTTGACAGTTGGTTCGCAACTAGTAAAACAACTATTAACATTAATCAGCAAGAGATCGCACTCAATAACGGAAATGACCACGTAGAGATATCATCACTTACCCTATTTCAAATATTTTCCAGCTGAAAATTGTCCCCCACACGTCTTTTTTAGTTTATTTGTATTGTTTTTCTGGGGCCGAAGTGCATCTCACAGAATATCCATCTAACTTCCGTTGTTTTCACTTTCGTTATTAAAAACTTTGTTTAAAAGAATTATTTCTCCTTTTAGATTGTCAAAGCGATGTGTTATTATATATTATCCATAGAATAGTATACCGTGATGAATTTAACGGAGTTACGTATCGATCTTTCTGTCAGTCTGTAAGCGTACTATTTTATGCGCAATAATAAAAGTATGGTGATTCGACAACAATTGTAAACATTGGTGAAATGCATCTTACATAGTTATTCTTTTGAGTGTTTATGAGGTCTGATCGTGCAGTTTGCAAACATCAACGGAAAGATTACAATCCAATGCATTTGTAATCGTCAACCGTTTGGAATGTCAATTAGGCGAAAGGGTGAGTTTTTAGCATGTTTCTTTCTATTTTATGAATTTACAAATGGCTGCCCCCATGGTGATGAAATGACATGTGTTCGAGTTTTGATATTTCTAGATATGTAAACTTTTTTTACTATTTAAGCGTAACTTGCCCTCGTCAATGTCGATATTATTCACTAGTTATATAATTTTCCGCCGAAATACGTGGAATAAACATGATTCAGATTTTTGAAAATAATGTATATTTTAGTGTTAAAATCGCTTTGTATGTTGATTGATTTTGTGGATGGTATGATACGTTGATGTACAAAATTTGTAGCAGTTTGAAGGAAAAACATCCTTTAAAGCATATATGTATACATTTTCAATGAAGCACTCTTCCTTTAGTCAAATTTGAGTTCAATGCTTGGGGTCCCACATTTTGCAAAATGAAGCCTCTACATGAACCTTAATAGTAGTAATAATAGGAGCAGTAGTATTGAAATAGGTGGTGGTGAAAGCTGGAGCGGAAAAAAGTAGTAGCTGTTGTAATTAAAGTAATGTTATTAGTAATGGAAGAAGATTTGTCAATAAAAAGGACCGCTTACATTCAATAGTGTCAATTAAAATTAAAACCATAAATGCTAAATAACACAGATATTAATTATTGATACAGATTATCATATTATTCAACATTGTTCACAGTACGTCATTCTACACTGACGCTCTGAAATCAAAACAAATCTACAAGATTATTTATATTCGATCAGGACGTCGCGTTAATCATTCGTCACTGACAGAAAATAAATGAATGAAATAATCTAGCATTTATCGTAAAATATTGTTCAGTTTTCCCAGTGGCGTAAATCATTTGCCTTTGACACGTGTGCATTGCAAACCATGTTGACATTTTGATGTGAATGTCAAAGCTTCCTTTAAAGACAAATCTAGGAATGATCAATAGCCATATGTGGAGATATCGAGAGGAAATAATCGTATCTTCTTTTGGCATAAACAGGGCACGCTTCAACGTTAATCAATAAAGGTATTTTGATGTTTTCAGAATCGAAAGTCATGTTTACGTTTCAACGTTAAGGTAGCATAAAGGAGAAATATTTAAAGGTTTCAAACACTATCCACAAAATTATTTAAAATAAGAAAATTCAAGAATGAGTGTGGTAATGTTGTTGATTCAAAGATATTGGCACGCATATACAATGTAATCAATACGACAATGTATTACACGGAGTAAGTCAACTTAATTATTTTATGGGCACAATACTCTTATAACTATATCTTTTTGCCTTTACTGTACATGCATAAACATTTTTAATATTTTAATTATGTTATATCTATATATTAGACGTACATAATTGGTACCGTATTATTTAAACCTGACTCTCTATAATGTACATTATTCTGCTGTATGGTTACGAATGGACTTACTGGTAAGTTTATTACAATTAACAATCGCTTGATATGATTTTTGGAATCATTTTAGCACCGTGAATGACGTTATATTAATATTTTGATCATAAGGTAAATACATCAAAGAAAAATTATGTTATCCTTTATAAATGACAGAATGATATAAAATATGAAACGTTTACAGTATGCAAATAAACCTCGAGATTATGGTTTTTACTCAGAGAACAATTTGATGGAGGATTAAGGAGGCAGCAAATCAATTAAGGCATTTTCTGTTACCAAACAAACTTCGTTTTAGGGATTTTATCAAAGTACAATAATGATTTGTCGTCAAAAAAGGACGAAATACAAATAGCCGTGTTTTTATGAAATCAATTATGTTCGATATTGTTGACGCAAATAATAACTTATGAGCAGTCTTGAACTCTACAATGTGTCATATTGTTATCGTTTTTATTCTGGCTTTGTTGAACGGACACCCATATATTTCTTAAACATGTTTAAAGAATGTACATTACGATTACAGATTTCACAAAAACATCAAAGTGAATATAGTATGAATCTGTGTGTTCCCATATTTTATAGAAACCAAAAAGTGACCCGATTTTCATTCAACAAAATAAAAGTGCATTTTGAGCCGTAAATCACAATATGCACACTACTCAAAACAAAATAGTCTCTATAATTTAAAGATCATTTATTCCATTGTCGTGAGTTCTACACATAATAAGTTCGTATCGGTAATGTTTTTCGATAGGTATCTTGTTCGAAACGTTGGATTGTTAATACAAGACCTCCATTTCAAATTAACCTTTTGAATAAGATCGTCACTTTGCCGGCAACACAAATTTGCATGTGTATGTTATAACATTTAAATTGTAAGGAATTATATTAACGCCTTAACACTTTTTAATTATCTTTTATCAAAAGTCATACTGCACTAAACATAAATTTCTGAAGATAATAGTTGTATCAAATAAATTACTGCACTGTCCTTAAGTATCATCCCTGTTATGACAGAAAGACAGACAGACAATTTTATTGGCGAATACAATCAGTACATAGCCATATAAACATAGCAAATATTTCAATTAAATAGCATGTCAAGGAAATGTGATTGGCATAATTGTTATTTTAATTCCGGAGAATGTTCTTAACAAATTTGATGTGAGATAAATATTTGGATTCTATGTATTTCAAAAACAAAACGCATATTATATTAATTATAACTACAACTTATAAATGACAGTTAACCATTCCTAAAATCAAATACAATCAACGGCAACAAACTTGAGCAGAAAATGCATATAGTTTGGCAATAACAGACAGACAGACAGTTTATTTTGACTTGTACAATGTATATTATCAACAACACATTGGGAAAACAGTACAATGTCAATAACAGTGGGATTCAATAGCAGAAATTATATATAACACATAATTCTGAAATTATATATAACAAACACATTTTTAAATATACACTTAAAAACGACCAGCAAAATGTGATGTTATTGATTCATATTAATTAAGTCGATTCTATGCTTATTTGCGAAATAAATATACTTAGACAGTCCAATGAGTTCTGACTTGTTGGTTGTTTTAACTAGCTGGATGAATTTGAACATACTCGGCCTATTATAATAATATCTTTTTAAAAATCGAATGCGTAATTCTGTATAGCAAATACAAATAATGATAAAGTGGAATTCGTCCTCAATATCGCGGCTGTTGCACAGTTAGCATGTCCTCCCCTCTCTCGGAAGTCTATCAGAACCGTAGCGACCCGTTTCTATTCTTAAGCCATGTGATGATAATCGAATACGAGACAAGGAGCGGCGGTAAGTCTTATTAAATATGACTTATCGAGATAAATTGCTGGTTCAAACGAATCTGTTAAGTAAATATATAAATGGTTTAATAAAGCATTAGTGACGATATCGGCTCTTAGTTTCTGCAAAAAACAATCGATTGTTCTACGTTTAAACATTTGCACAAAATCGTTAAGGCTATATTTAAAGGCATTTGCCCAAACGTCGCTAAACCGAACTCATTTAAGAGTGTATGCACCTTCGAGGCCCATGACTTGTATCCTTTCTCGTGTAAATCTAATGATGTATAATATGCTGTTTTAATAACCATATTTTCTGAGTACAAAATATGTAACCAGAATTTCATTATTTGAACATACTGTTGAATATAATAGGATACCGTCCTAATTCCGAATAAACAGCTGCAGTACAAGTACTTTGTTTAACGCCTTATACTGATTTGCAATATTTCAGATGTGCCCTTTCGATTTCATTTAATCTATGAAAACCCTAAACAGCACAAGAGTAATTTAATGTCGCGGATACAAAGGCGTCGAACAACTGCAACGCAATACGAGGAGTGACGTCATATTTATTTACATTAAGTAACAAAACGTTTTGTGCCTTTACTGCCTTTCCGATTACATGCTGACTATTCAGCTGAAAACCTCCTATGTATTGAAATACTACTCCGAGATAGTTGAAATTATCAACATTTTGTAATTCTATATTATTGTAAGACCATTTTTCGGTATTTTTTATTTGACCTCGTTTTCTAAAGACCATAGTTTTTGTTTTCTCGGTATTTACTTCTAAGCCCCATTTTTCGCAATCAGTAAATAGATTGTTAAGACTTGTTTGTAACTCCTCAACTGACTTTCCGATCAAGACCATGTCATCGGCAAAGAGTAAAATAACAAGAGCACCGCCTTGTGGGTGCAGACCGCTCATCTATTTTCTTTTTAAAGGTGAAGGGACTCATTTTCAATCACAAAGGAGGGAGGAGTGGAGTGAAGAGGGGTGTATAGTGTGGGGTTGTGGACATTTATTACATTATCTTCCAAAAAAGCGAAAAAAAAAAATCGGGGGGGGGGGGCGATGGGGGGGGGGGGTTGGGTGCGATGGTTGGACGGTATTTCAAACATAACCGTTTAAAAAAAAAAATGGGGGGGTATAGTGTGAGGGTGTGGTGGTAATTTGTGAGATGATCTTAAAAAAAAAAAAAAAAAAAAATCAAAAAAAAAAATTGGGGGGGGGTGGGGTGGGGGTGTGGGGTGGGGGTATAGTGTGAGGGTGTGGTGGTCATTTGTGAGATGATCTTAAAAAAAAAATAAAAAAAAATTAGGTGGGGGGGAGGGGGGGAGGGGGGGAGGGGGGAGGGCACGGGGGATGGTTTGGGTGGAGTCTATTGTGGTATGTCAGGTAAGAGTAGTTTCATCAAAGTATCAATCAAATCTAATCATAAATAAAGAAGTTATGGCAATTTTAGCAAAATTTAATAATTTGACCTTGAGAGTCAAGGTCATTCAAAGGTCAAAGTAAAATTCAAGTTGCCAGGTACAGTAACCTCATGATAGCATGTAAGTATTTGAAGTTTGAAAGCAATAGCCTTGATACTTAAGAAGTAAAGTGGATCGAAACACAAAATTTAACCATATATTAAAAGTTACTAAGTCAAAAAAGGGCCATAATTCCGTAACAATGACAACCAGAGTTATGCAACTTGTCCTTTTAATGTACCCTTATGATAGTTTGTGAGTGTTCCAAGTATGAAAGCAATATCTATGATACTTTAGGGGTAAAGTGGACCAAAACATAAATCTTAACCAAATTTTCAATTTTCTAAGTATAAAGGGCCCATAATTCCGTCCAAATGCAAGTCAGAGTTACATAACTTTGCCTGCACGGTCTCCTTATGATAGTTCATAAATCTTGCAAGTATGAAAGCAATAGCTTTGATACTGTAGGAATAAAGTGGACCTAAACACAAAACTTAATCAAATTTTCAATTTTCTAAGTATAAAAAGGGCACATAATTCTTTCAAAATGCCAGTCAGAGTTACATTACTTTGCCTGCACAGTCCCCTTATGATAGTTAGTAAGTGTTGCAAGTATGAAAGCAATAGCTTTGATGCTTAAGGAATAAAATGGACCTAAACACAAAACTTAACCAAAATTGTCAATTTTCTAAGTATAAAAAGGGCACATAATTCTGTCAAAATGCATGCCAGAGTTATCTAACTTTGCCTGCCCAGTCCCCTCATGATAGTAAGTAAGTGTACCAAGTTTGAATGCAATAGCATTGATACTTACTGAGAAAAATGGACCTAAACACAAAACTTAACCAAAATTGTCAATTTTCTAAGTATAAAAAGGGCACATAATTCTGTCAAAATGCATGCCAGAGTTATCTAACTTTGCCTGCCCAGTCCCCTCATGATAGTAAGTAAGTGTACCAAGTTTGAATGCAATAGCATTGATACTTTCTGAGAAAAGTGGACCTAAACGCAAAACTTAACCGGACGCCGACGCCAACGCCAACGCCGACGCCGACGCCAAGGTGATGACAATAGCTCATAATTTTTTTTCAAAAAATAGATGAGCTAAAAAATGACAAATCAAACAAGTTTAGACCGAGGTCGCCTTCCGCATCATGTTTTATATACGATTCAATGTCTTTCAAAAATAATGAAAATGGGATCGGCGAGTTTGCCCTTGTCTTAAGCCAACGGATATATCAAAGAAATCGGAAAACGTGTTACAGTGCTTTATGCAAGATTTTACTGTAGAATACATTTCTTTGAAAATGGACAGAAGTTTACCATCCCGTTAAACTCAGGTAATTTAGAAATTATAACCTGTCTAAAATTGAGCTTGTGTTCTTCGCACCATTTAGAGCATGTGTAATCCGTTACCGGTGTTACGTTCGAATAATTATCTATGTGTAGTGACTTCACATCGAGTTCAAAATATAAAGGTGCATGGTCGCTGAACGTGTTAAATGGCAAAATCGTGAAGTTGTTTATAAGCGAGAAATCCTTGTCACTCAATACCAAGTAATCTATTGTGGTACATGATTGTTTACTAAAATATGTAAACGAAGCGGTATCTCCGATTCGACCGTTAGCGATGCGTAACGAGGCCGCTTTGCAAAAATCGAGCATTCGATTTCCCCGTGAATTACAGATTTCGTCTACAGAGGCCCGGCCACTGGAAATATCGGGTGAATAAAAATCAAAATCAATAGCACTATTGAAAACATCGAATGGAATATAATCATAATGATTACCAGTTCTAGCATTCCAATCACCTGCGATTCGTACTTTACCATACTGTTCAAAATTAAACACATCGTTATACAAAACATCAAATAGGTCGCTATCGACAATATTAGCAATAGGTGAATCGTCAGACCATAAATAAAGCCCACATAGATAAATATCGGAATTTAAAGAGAATAATGTTTTGTCAATTTTTAGCCAAACAATGGTATCGAAATTATTTTTTACGATTGAAATACCTTCGGACAATTTTTCATTTATGTAAACAACAATTCCTCCACTATTTCTTTTAGCATTTCTGTGTCTAAACTTGCGATATAAATTATGACATAAATAACCATCAATATTTATTTCAGAGAAGTTATTAGTCCATGTTTCAGAAAGAATAGTAATATCACTGCTTTTTATCAAATCAATAAATTCTTGTTCAGTAATTTTATCATTAGTTAGACCGTTACAATTTCAAACGAGGATATTTAGTCCACTCTCCGACAACCGTTACTTCTTCTGCACTGGTTTTCCGTCGACATATAGCGTATCGTTAGCAAGCCATGCTCTCTTTCCGGCATCACGCGCGGCCTTTAACTGGGGAAACAGTTTGCGTCTGCGCTCGACGATCTCAGGTGGGAACTGCTCTCTAATGGAAAAGTTCGTGTCCTTCAAGAGGTGGCCCTGTTTTCGAATGGTTTCCCTGTCCTTGAAGTTAGCGAACTTGCAGACAATCATTCGGCTGCGATTTTGATTCTGGTCAGAATCCTTGGCTCCGATTCGATGCGCCCGTTCAATGACCATCGAGTTGACCAGGTCTTGAGCAAGCTGCAACTTGTCAATGATAAACGATCGAACCTTTGCTTCGACATCCTGTGGTCGTTCATTTTCAGGTTCGTTTATGCCCCCGAATAAAAGATTATTCCGCATGCTCTGGGACTTCAAATATGTGATTTCGTCACGTAGCTCTGAATTCTGCCTTGACACATGCTCGATCTCAGATTTCTGTGTGACATCACAAATTCTAGATTGTCAATTTTGACTCACAAGTGCTGACACGGTCTGCAAAACGTTTATATAAATCATCAAGTTTGCACCACAATTGTTTAAGTTCCTTTTCAAAGTTTTCAACTTTGTTTGCAACTGTAGTTAATGTCTCTAATTTTAATTCAATCTTAGTTAGCCTATCAAATATAGCCTGTAGTAAGATACCTGAATATCTTTAGGCGTGGCAATGGATGACATATCGCGGGTTGAGTTGCTAGCCATATTGGTAGACTTTTCAGGAACGCCTGATTCTGTTGGCAATGCTAGGTCGTCAAACACTTGAGAATTTTCGTAGAGCACAGAGTTCGCTTCACCTAGAATGTCACTGACGGAAATCACACTGTCATCACCAAGCGGTACTCCAAACGGGCCTCCTTTCGCCCATTTACACTTATTATTGTTTACTAATTCTTCATCAGTACTACTTCCTTTTTTGCGTTTACTTTTTTTATTTCCGGATTTTTGCATTTTATATCATAATATCCTTAAGCTGAATACTGTTTTTCTGTAAAAAATATACCTCAAATTACGTTTGAAATCCAAGAAAACTATCCGCTCGAAAAAACACGTCAACCGGCTAACACATGACCTTGAGAAACTGATGTTATGAAGGTGTGCCAATCGTATTTCTAGTAAACTAATTAGATGTTAACGAATATCATAATTGACTAAACAATAATAAGATGTAAACCGTGCGAAGCATGCGTCGAAACCCGATAATGACTTGCGCTACCTATCAATATTTTTTTACCAAATTTAAATCAGAATTGCAGTTCCATCTTAGTGCCACTATGTTATAGTTTGGTTATAGATATCGTAACGTTAAGAAATATTTAACACGTAAACCAGTAATATGTAAGTTCATCAATAGCCCACGTAAAATAATGTTCTAAATTATTGGCATCTTACTGTTTATTATATGTCTAAATAGTCTCTTAAACTCTTACCTCTTACTGAAATCAATGCTAACATCTATTTCCTGCAAATGCTTAGCGGTCTTCTTCACCACATACATCCATATTTATTTGTAGCATAGTGTTCTTTAAGGAACATAAGGTCTCTCCCTAACTCTATTCCATTGTGCAATTTAAGCTTACATTTGAGTGTGCTCTTCGTCGGTTTTGTTTTGGACGATCAATGTATAACTAACCCTTATGTAATTCCAAATACAGCCGCACTTGTCATCAGTCAAACAAATGATAGCTTAAACTAGTACAAGGAGTCCTGAAAGAAATGAAATGCACGGTTTTTATTGTTTTAAACAGCTATCCGACTTTGAACATCGTGTATCACCACCAGACAGTCATTTGAGGTGCAAACATATATTCAAAATCGATCATCATCGTTTATCAAGTGCCTATTACTTTAAAGCGTCAATTGTTCTACTATTACGCATATACAGAAATTCGTATTGCGGTAGCCGCCTTTTATATGATTATGCAGCCTTTTGTTAGAAATCAATAACGGGGAAATTTTCAAATTGAAATGTGTCATAGAACATTAAACGTTTTAAATAATGATCGCTTATTCGCTCATCGCAATTTACATATTTTAAAAACGGACACGTTGTAATTACGCATGTTAATATGTAATTAAAAATAGCGTGTATTTATCGTTGGTTGAAAGAGTTTTATAATGTAAACATTCATCTCTCATCAAAGCGGATAAATACACTATGGATATTCATATAAAACGTTTGCATGTGCACGTTGATTGTTAAAGACATTAAATACTATCAGTTGTGTTCATGTTGTTGCTCGTCTCTTTCAATGCGAATGCTGATATCAGCTGACCAATCGTCTTACAAGGGGTCAGTTCACTGAAGCAGCCCCTGCCTTAAACGGCCTTAACCGGCAGCTTTGATCACTTCAGCTTAGAAACAGATAAACATAGGTAAGTGAGGCATTTTCTAATTGGCTACTTTTTATGCAGATGCTAGAAGATTGATGTAATGCAATATTCTATGTCGGTTTAAACAAATAAAGGGGTCGTTTTGCTAGGCAATTACAATGTTTACTAAATAACGCATGAGCTTTATTCTCATGAAGCCATGTTGAAGCAGAATAGAGGTTCGCTACAAAAGTAAAACTGATAGCGGAATGAATGTAAACAAGAGATGTGTTTGTCAGAAACACAAAGCCCCCTACTGTGCCGCTTTGAAGCCATACATTTGACCTTTTACCTTGAAGGATGATCTTGACCTTGACCTTCACGACTCAAAATGTGCAGCTCCATGAGATACACATGCATGCCAAATATCAAGTTGCTATCTTCAATATTGCAAAAGTTATGGGCAATGTTTAAGTTTTCGGACGGGCGGACGGACTGACGGACAGTTCAACTTCTATATACCACCCTACCGAGGGCATACAAACATGTTTCTGTTATTATGTTACTAATAAAAGTGAGTGGTGGTATAATGAATCATTTTGTGAAAATATTGATGCGATATTTTTCAGGCTATTGTTTTAAATGAATATAATACTATGGCTTTGATGATTTTGCAATAAGATATGATTAGATCCCTAATTGCACATGTTAACGCAGTATGCATGCTTGTCTTCTATTAATAAATAAAATATTAGTAAATGAGTTAACGATTTAATGAGCGGGAGTACTCGGTGCGAATGAAATTTATACTATTGCTGCTTGATCATCCGTAGCCAATAGTATAAATCTGGATGACTCTTTTCCAGCGGATAAATTTTGGTTATCGCATATTTTAAATTTCAAATTATTTTTTCTTGTTAGCAATTGTATGGAAAAAAAAGATATCCGAACAGTTGCCAGTTTCGGATAAATTTTGAACAAAATTTAGCCAAGGTGTTTAACATCGATTATCTTTATTCGAATTGGTTTTTTTTTTATTGGCTATAGTTATCCATACTTTATACTGCATGTATTTGCGTGAGATGAAATACGATTGCGTTTACAATTTCACATTGACATTTAATGCATACGATGTGATTGTCCTTACAAGAGAAAACTCTGTGCAATAAGATCAGTTGTTCTTGTGTCCATTAAATTACTCTTCAGTTTATTCCGAAATCAAGAAATACACAACGTTGATTGAATAACTTCGAAGGTACAAGAAAGTTTCTTGACAAAATCTACTACAATCTTATTACAGTGCTCAATTCAGGGATTATGTTAATTGGTCAGTGTCGACATTCTGGAACAAGAATTTCCGAATGATTGATTAAATACGTACACGGGTAAAGATTGTGTATGCTCATATGTATTAACGGCATCGATATTGAAGTAAGACATGACCTTAATAACAAGCACAATTTTACTGGTTAACTCGTATTGATTCTGTCAACAGATAATAGGAAACATAAAATATTACTTTTATTTTAGTGAATTTATTTACTTATATTTAATTCACATATTCCAACTTTCAATAAAATCCCATCTAATGTCTTTGCTGCAGCACTCCATGCCAATAATAAGCTCGTGTTTTGTTTCTAATTTCTATAGAGGAGGTAATCATATGATAGTCAAGATAAAGACGTCCATGCCGAGATATTTTTCCCCGTTTTATACCCTGTATTACTGGTTTACAATTTTTAAATGACGTTCACTTTCCAGTCATATAAGTAAACAGGTTATTAGCGTTTATTTCGTATTAAAATTCGCTTAATATCTCTTTTTTACTCCTCGCAAATTTAAGTGGAGCTTAATTAGGTCATCCCGCAAGGAAATTTCGCGGCAAGTAATGTCGAGGTATAGAACAAATATTTATGCGAAATACACGCGATTCGTGCTGATATGGCTGGAACGTGAGCGGCATTATAACGCTTTTTACAATTAATATAGAGTATGAAACGGCGATGAACATCTACCTCGGCATGGAAATCGCCGTCTTGACTACCACGTGATTCCCCCATCTGTTCTGGCACATGACAATGCATATCACACTTGGACGTTAGAGGAAACCTTGTGCGTATTGACCATTTTACGAACGTTTAAGAAATGTTTCAAAATCCTTTATCTGGACATCGACTTACGATTGTTCCTTAACTGTCAATGCCATTAAATAATGCTTTTCCCATTAGCTTTTGTGAGATGTTGTTTCTTTGTTTAAATTGTGTTAAAAAGGATATGTGACATGCAGCTTTTTCTGTCAAGAAAAATGCATTTTATCTTGTAATACACATGTTTAGTCTGCTTTTTGGGATTATTGCATATTAAATGGCTCTATATCAATTTTATTTTTTCTTTAAGTTCCATTTTTATCAACGGCACATTATAAAATAATCATAAATCATTTGCTTTTCTTCAGTCGTTACATCCGTCTATAATTTAGTTCAATATTTCAATTTTGTTTGAATGATATTTATTTTTGTAAATGCGTTTTGTTTAAAATCGTTGATTTAAACATCACAATTTTGTAATCTGCAATGCATTTCACTTAGGATTTCAAATGTTATCCGCATACCATAAATATGCTCTCATTATCATATTACTTTGTCACTTAAAACAAAAATATTGCATTTGAAAATAAAATTATAATCACATACATCAAAATAAAATGTCTTGCGATCAAATGTAAATATATCTTAACATCGATAAAATAATTACATAAGACATTTACTCGTACATGCTAGTCTTAATTATCAATTAAAGAGTATTTGCAGAAAAACTGATACCCTCTTCAAAATTCGTTTATGTATTATTATAAATAACAAAAACTACTTTATTCGCACGTCAATAATGTCTTAAGTTAGTTCAAAATGATGTTTAAATACAAAGTTATTATGACTTCATAACATCACATTAATTGTAAGCTTTTAGTTACTCGCCCGACCCAATTTTTTCAGGCCGAACTTTACATTTGACGATATAAAATAATGCGGTTTCTTTGAATTCTGCATAATCAAATTATACATTTAAAAAGCTTAACGTTTCAAATAGATGTGACACTTTCCTTTCATTTAACATCCTTAATTAAGTTTAAAAAAACGTATATAGTCAAAATGTCAAGGATACGAAGATACCCGAAATACCGACCATGATATTTGCAGATGTTATTGGAAATAAACAACATTTCTTTTCTAACCTGAATTAAGATAGTATGTATATGTCTGAGTTCTACCCTTATGTGTAATTGTTTTCAACAGATGTATTTGTGACCTGTGGTCTGGTTCTTAACAATATGTTAAGATTCCTTATGTTATTGTGCGATTCTCAATGTGTATTTTGCCGACTTTCGTGATGGGCTTTGCTTATACACAAGTTTATGTTTTACTAAAAAATGTCATACTCTTTTCTCTTATTTACTTTAAATGGCTACATCCGGTACACATTACGGATGACAATTAATACCGCACCACTTCTGGAAAGTGCGAACGTGCGCGATAAATCGATTATTAAGTTGGGAAATTGTCATATGACGAACAAATACGATTGAAAAAGGTAGGACATAACAATATTCGTTTTCGCTTTCGTAATTTCTTTCCGTGTGCAAATGTTAGGTCAAAATAAAGATTATTATAAAAGACACAGCGTGATAGTTTGCATAAACATTACATTTGAAGTGGGTGATACATCGCTTATGGCGCCATGCCGCCACTAATAAGTAATACATGCTTTCTAAAGGTGACCTTCGTGTAACTGTAATGTTTGTTACTTCAAAAGGTACATAAACAGTACGTATATATTTAATTAGGTATATGTGTATGGCATTCGAGTAATTTATATGATTGTGAATTAAATTGCTACCTATTATCGATTTTCTATGATCATATCGACATCGTTAAATACTCTTCCTATTCTAGCGCACTTTGGAAATAAATCCTTTTGTTGTTGTTGTTTTTTATTAAAAATGATCATAACTGTTGTGTACTGCACTCCTGGTTAATGATGGAAAATCTAAGTATGCCACTAGTTTTTTGTTTGAGATTACATTAACAAGATGTATTTCGAGTAAAACATATGTATATACTACAAATATTCTGGAAAGGTGTGGAAAATAGTTTGATTATGTCTAAAATTCCGTCAAATTAGGACTATCAAAGTTATTAGCTGTCATTGTTTTAAATAAGCAAATATTATATATGTTGCCACCAATACAAGATGTTTTAAAAATCGGTCAGATGGTCAGATAAATTATTCAAAAACTTATAGAAATCGAGAGCATTTGTGATCACTGCTTGAACTTGTCTTCAACTTATTCGTATTGCAAGTGTTTCCTAAGGACAGGGAATTAACTAAGCTAGTTTGTTCAACAGATCATACATATGACACAGATACAGATGTGCTTTCTTCCAATATTTCTATATAAAGTTCAGTTAACGATAACTGTACAATTGACAAGCATGATACGTTTCGACAATACATATGCCTATGGGTAGGAATAGCAGTCATCCGACAATTAATGCAATCAATATGAACTCCCAATGTGCATTACGATAACAATCCACACCTATGTGAGGTTAAGTACCAAAAAGACGGTTGTAACAAAGTATTAAGTGTTAATCTACTGATATTTAAAAATCCGCTTGATAAGTATGAAATACGACGCAGTAAATTGATTGCATGACTTTCGAAACACATTTTAAACATATACATTATCCGGTTCTTTTTTGTTATCCCTTTGAATTATAAATTTTCAAATGAATGCATACCTGCCTGCCTTTTTAAAGGGGCCTTTTCACAGATTTTGGCATTTTTTAAATTATTCATTAAATGCTTTATATTGATAAATGTAAACATTGGATCGTAAAAGCGTCAGTAAAAAATCAAGAATAAAATTAAAAAAAGGAAAAGAACATTGCCCGGAGCAGGTTTCGAACCAGTGACCCCTGGAGTCCTGCCAGAGTCCTGAAGTAAAAACGCTTTAACCTACTGAGCTATTCCGCCGAGTACACATACTTGATGTATTTTATACCTTATATAAGCAATTTTCGTAGTTTCACAAAATTTAACGACAAAAACAGAACTTTCCAAATTATTCAATCGTTTCGCGTTGCAACGCTTTATAATTTTTAGGTTTTAAAATCGTCAAAAGATGCATATAATGGCTATATTAGACCATGGTAAATGTTCAGTATTACTGTTTCCTCACAAATATCATAACTAAAACGAAAATGTGCGAATCTGAAACAACTTTTTTCAATTTTGTCAATTTACCAAAGCGTAAAAAGATCCCTTTAACACGCAATCAAATTTGGAAATATTGTAACAAACAACTTGATAATATCATATCAATTTCTCTTTTCCTGCCAGTATAGACACGCGGAGGCTCCAAAAATAACAGAATTCCATAACGAAGAGCAATACTATTAATGTTGATCGATCCGATGTGACAAGTACGTCTGGATCGATGCATATTTAAAACAATCTACCCTACCATAAATTAAGAATTTTTTTTTATCAAGATGGCGAATACTTTTATTTCACTTAACAATGTGTAAAGTTGCAATTGCAATATGTGTAAATGCCCCAATAACACATGTCGTAACACTCGTCGATCTATACAAATATAATTATCGCAGCAAATTATTATATAAGACTATGTTTCGATTCTATGAACGTTTTTATCCGTTATTGAAAAGCAAAAAAGTCGTATTTTTGCCAAAGATTGAAGTTGTTCGGTCTTACGGCGTGTAATTCGAAATTCATGTTCTTCCCAAATCGCCAAAGTATTTATGTCTAAAAATATATAATTAAGCATCTTCATTCTAAATTTCAGACATAAAAAAAGATTATGAAGGATCTCGTGGATAGTCCACGCTACAGTATCGGATTGGAATGGTAATAAACTGTTTATGTTCGTTACCGGGTGTTTCATTCAAAACAATAAAGTATTTATACCCAGAAGCATGCAAGCCGTTGTTGTTGAAAACTTTTGAAGAGATGAACGCATTAGTTCAATGACATCAGTGGTAGAAAATCACGCACACAACAATCTCCATAACTCATAAATGCTTTCGATAGGGAATTATTCTCATATTTTATGTTAGAATATGATATTATGACACTTTTTCACGTATCGGTTTTCACTTGGATGATTGAAAAAATTCGCAAATGCATAAACATGGTGGTTTTGTTCATTAAACACCATAAACAAGTATTTCCAAGAAAGCTTAAAAACAGCATGAAATAAAACATTGTGTCAGATGGCGGAAATACGATGGTTAAACACTTCTTGAAATCACAGCTGTGCTCATTGACTTAAGTTCCAGTTTACTTGTGTATCTGCCAAGGTCGGGCCATCGACTGGTTTAGAATGTTAGACAATAGATATATAAGAGAGACAATATATAATGTGTGTTAATTGCAAATGTTATTATTCAGTGAATACTGTTGAAGTTGAATTGAACATTTAATTTAAATGTTATGAATTCAAATTTCAATTCTATAGAAATTATAACATCTAGCCAAAATAAAGGTTATCATTGAACTTTAACTGGACATACGATTGTTGAATGCAAATGTAACATATATTATAATTGCAATCAATTAAATTTAATAAACTTTACAATAAATTACCGAATTAATTTAATACTTCAGACATAGTAAACATACAGCACGCAAAATGTATAATCTTATAATTCTTAAAAACATAATGTTTGGTTTTCTAATAAATTCGAATGTGTTTCAATATAACTCTGAAATGTATTATTATAATTGTGTGCGTGTGTTTGTTTGAGCGTGTGTTCGCCCATGCGTGCGTGTCTATGTGAATTCGGTCGTTTATTATAATGGGAATGCCTTTACTTGTAGGAATACTATGTCTGCATATATTCTGCATTCAACACCAGTAAGTTGCAACTTGCCTAAACTATCGTTATCTACGACTTATTTATATACAACGGTATATTTTGAAAAAACAATTATAATTCATCAACTACAGCTGCGACATATATAAAACTAAATATACTCAATAACATGTTGTATACGATATTTGTTATGTATCTTTCAATATATTTTCAACACCTCCCTGCGAGGGTCGCTGTGCCGTATTGTTTTGAAAGGTTACATATTACTATATGATTACCAAGAATATGTATTTGCCAAGTATCCAGTGAAAACAAGATTCCATCTTTCTAAATGTATCATTCTTGAAGAGAAATCTTGCTTCAGAATCACATTTCCATTTACTTAACGAGCTGTGATAATGTGACACATTATATTGAAACCTCAGTGAGATTCGACTCGCTGAATTGACTCGTGCATCTTCCTGTTAAGCTCTTTAATCAAATGGCCTGAAAAGGGACTCAATAGTAAACATTGTTTTCCGATTATTTTTTTTCTGGAATATGTAGCAAGTCGTAAACGCCAATCAAAATACGCACACAATTAGGGTTCCAATTAGTATGAATTGACAATTAATGAGATTCTTTTCCGATATACATATATCAAGTCGTCAACGCAATTGCACATGCACACACAATAAGTGGTCCAATTGGTGACTTAAGTAAAGTTTACAATCAACGATAAGCAACACCTTAATTTAATTTGATCCATGACATAGACAATACAATGAGATCGTTGTTACCCCATATGGCTCATTTAAGAATATTATTCTATCATATTATCATTTTCAGGCAAACAAAGTGTTGGCTGTTATACGATTGACAAATATCAATGCATCGAAGTATAACTTCATTATTTATGTCGCCTGAAAATTGTGTTTTTAAGGGAAACATATAAGTTTAATTGGTTTAATGTGAATGACGGATTATGGACATCTTTGCACACACTTAACACATGCGCATAACCGCTGTTCATACTGTGATATATTTGGTCGCTTAATAACATGCAAACAATAAGGACAATATTCATCAGACAACTAATAACAAAAGTGGCAATGATAGTAAACAGGAAAATGTTTAACAGTCAATATCGCAATTTGACATTCCAAATGATGAAACATTCTTTAAGCTTTTAAAATGTAAAGTCTTTATTCAATTTATTCGGTCAGTATGACAGAACAGTACACTAAATCATTCACTATTTACTCATTGAAGCAATACGAACATACACAAGTAGTAAATATATCTTAGCCAAAACAGCGCGTTGAAGAACGTCTCTCGGCCTCGCACTGACGACCATTTAATAATGAAGGAGTAAATAAACTCACTATACTGTTTATTTCATCGTATGATATAATTAACTGGTATCAAAAACGCCTACATTTGTTGGAAGAAAGAATGTTTTATTGGTTTATTTGAAATTAAAATGTGATCGCAAGTATTCTATTGAAATACAACACACATATTGCATTCATTCTTGAACAAATTGATATATATTCAACAATACAAAGTTTGTCATGTTTGCATATAAACCCTATTTAAACATGCGTTTGCACGATTGAAGTAATATTTATGGAAACCATGCAGTTAAATATTAATGCGTAGTTGAGCTAGATAAACAAGCCCATTGTTTCGTTTACATATTATTAATTTAAATGGTTATATACAAAATAGGAAAATAACTTGGATTTGCAATTTCGAAAGTCTGATAATCCTTTATTATTGTGCATATGTTTCTTAAGCTTTGATTTTATTTGCTGAAGAATACCGTGGTAATATGACGGTATATAAACTGAACCATCTAATAAGCTATTGGCTTCAAGTAAGCCGCCCCAAGCATCACCCAGCATCACCAAATGCATAAGAAAAACACATAAAACGTTATTTGACCAGGAACACATGTTATAAAACTTTAGCTTCAACAATGGTGAAGTTAATGGACCGTATTGTTTAATAAGGTAATACTTTATGGAATGCGGCCACCTGCTAATGTGATTAAACTGGGGGTAACCGTTATGGGATCAATCAATGCAAAACAACTGAGGTTTAAACTGTGGTTTAAAGAATTCAAATTTAATTTTTATAAAACAGAAAACAATTCAATCTGATTCTCATTAAACTACTTATCTTTTTTGTTTGATGCAAGTCAGAGCATCAAAATTGTTTTGTGAAACAGTAAACAGTTTTTCTAAAACATAAACGAATATAAACCAAAAGACTTAAACCAGGACGCTAAAAGCCGTCATAGTTAACCACCGTTCGCTTGCAACGACTTTTTTCTCAATCAATATTCGTCTTCTTTATTATCTTTATATGTGGCATCCGTTAATAGGATGTTATAGGTTAATGGATGTTTCGTGTAAAAAAACGTCTTGCCATTTTCTAATTAAAACTAATGCATGTTTTATTGACAGGGTTGTATAACAATTGCGAAAAAATGTTACGGAGAGGCATGCTATATTTCGTGAAAATGGTATTTTATACTTGTCGCAATAATTATCGTTTAATTGAAATGATTCAAAAGACCCATTGCCTTATAACTATGTATAATTGAATGACTATTTGTCGCATAAAATGGCATTCAATATTTATGCGTATTTGCACAATTTTGAATGTCGTCGTATGAAGTGCAATGCATTCAAACGGAATTCATAATTATTAGGATAATATTTGACAATGACAATACATCATGTACTATTTATATTTACGAAACGATGCTTGTCCAGCTATAGATTGGAATATTCTAACTATAACCACTTAAATATACATTCATAATGGGACCTCCCATATCTTAATTGACAGTAAACAACAGGTCAAATTTAGGACACGTAATCTCGGTTTTAACTATATAATCAAATAACTGACCAAAATTTCGATGTTTCTTGCTCAGCATAATTTACATTTGTCAACCACCATGTTCTAAGGAACCCATTAAACAAAGTCATTACTACTACGCAACAAAATAGAGCAGCAAACTATAGATAATTACAATAATTTATAGCGTTTTCATGCAATAAATTAAATAACTAAGTGCAGATACCTGATTTGTTGCCTCATTTGAAAGATACTTTTTTACAGTGATTTGCTAGCATCGTCGCTGTTTTAATATTTATTCGAGAAAAATAAAGCTTATTTCTCCCGTAAGTTGAAGTGTGTTATTGAAGTCTAATAATTAATGACGAACACTGATGTTTACGAGGATGTAAAGAAAATTGAATGAACTTAAGAGAATCGGATTCTAGGGATCTTACAACTTGAATCACTTTCCCCGACAAATAAATTGGCTATCATAATTAAGTTTTCCCGGTCCGTACAACGTCTTTTCATTTTTACGTCGACACGAAAAAAACATCTCATGCTCTGGCCTCAATAACAAATAATCACGTTTATTAAAAACAAGTTGAAAACAGACGAAGCTAAGCGTCCCGCGTCGAGCATTGGTTTAAGCGAACGGAAGGAATAAGTTCAATAACGCAATAACAAAACAGGCTTACATCGTGACGGGTCATTATGAGGTAATATTTTAACTACATTAAAATCTGACATCAAATACTTTTTATTATTACTGACGCTTTGATGATAAATGGCCTTATAGAGCAAGTATTAATAAGTTTAATAGTACAACAGTTTCTGGCCATATATATTCCTTTAGTGGTAGGACGTCTTGGCATGTCTAGAGGATGTAATTGTCTACCTTACCAGCCAAGACATATATATTTATTAATGTCAAATTTACAAATGATATACACACACATGTCATATTAAACTTATTTCCCCTTAAATTACGTAAACGATTGCTAATGCACACGTATATCTACATGTACACCATTGTTTTTATTTCCAATTATTTATTTATTAAATGCAAAATTTAAGTTAAATAATAAAAGTCCATATTTTAACAATACAAGTTATTTTGATAGAACATTGAGGTGTTATTTCATATAACATTGATGATGCAATTTTGATTAAATAAATGTTTTACTTAATCAAATAATTTATTTTGTAAGACTTGTGAGCTTACCTTCCCTTGATAAAGTGTATTAGGGCTAAGATGTTTGATCATTTTACTCAATTTCCGTATTGGCTGACATGAATACACATAACTAAGGCGCAATTTCAATGGTTTAAAAAGGGTCTTCTTTAATCACGTTAGGTACCATCAAATTCAATTCATTGGAATAAACCTGGACACTCCTGTCATCAATTGCCAATCATAAGATAACCTTGTTACACGAACAAAAAAATGAATATGAAACACAAACGCATAATTAAGTGTTGCATAGAAACATTACTTGCACCCAAACGGTATGTTATTTATCGTCTTGATATCGTATGGGCGAAAAATAAACTGAGCTATATAGTAAATGTATTGTTGTTAGGGCCGAGCATCGGATCTAAAAAGGAGTAGTGTTTGGACATCGATTTTTTCCTTCACAATCGCAAAAGCAAGACGCCGAGTAGATCAAACGCTGGTAGTGTTCCAATGTCGTTAAACGTTCTTTACAGATTGAACTTTAGAAAGAACAAAAACTTAAACGTCAACAATGCAAACGTGTCTTTCATTCGGTTATAAAGCGAGCTAATAACCTTCTTTGCCTAAAACAATTATAAATACTTACATATTAATAGTATTTAAAAACAATTAGAAAAGTGTTTGTATGAAATGAATATACTTTATTAATGCAAAACAAACATTGTAAAAATATGATGGCGGTATATTGTGAATGAACTACTCGTTTACAGAAGGAAGTGAATTTTGTTGCCATGCAGCCGCTGGACGGTATATTCCAATATTCCTTATCGGTTAATACATCCCTTGGATCGTTTTACTTAGCAATTATTTTGTCGAAACAGCTATTTCCTAATAAACGGGTTGCGTCCGATAATTATATAGCACTCAGCATAATTACAGTTTGCTTAATGTCGACGTTATGCCAGGTTTGGTGTACACAATTACCGGTTACTGCTTTTAATTGTCCGGATAACATAAATGGAAATAATCCCTTGTGTAAAACGTGTATACAAAATATATATAAAGTTTTTTTGTTATATATAAAAATAAGCGAACATTAAGTAAAACTTAAAAGACATGCTTAAGACACACACACACAATTCTATGAAAGTTAGATTTTACAGCAATTAAAACAAATATCGGTAACACTGCGCAAGTTTAAATTGTTAACAAACAAAAACTTACAAACAATACAACACACGCAACTCTTTTGATTACTGTAATACGTGTATGCTTAAGTCATTTTTCGCGGATAGCTGAGAAACCAATGTGTATTGGCCGTAATCAATATTGAACAAACAGCGAAGAATGAATATACATGTACTAACAATTGTATATCAAAACATATCCTGTGGAAATAATATTTGAACATTGATATGAGAAACAGCAATATTGGCAAATAAGATATCGAATGTACTCTAACAATCGACGTGTGTGGCATAAATGCCCAGTCGTAGTTTCGGTGACAGATTTCTGGACGACGTTATTTTATTGGCACACTTATCATTTGAAGATGTGCGTATCTGATCAAATTGTTATGAACAGAACAGGGAGATTTTCTATGTTAAGAAATTACATTTGTTGTTCAGATTGTACCAGTCAACTGTATTTCAGGAATCATTAAATGAACAATTTAGTGAACAGCTGCAGTGCATTAATGCCATAGCACGTGTTGCACTGACTATTACATGCTGCAGGTAGCAAGGGCGTTGGAAAATCGTCCATAATTAGCATATTCATTTACGACAGATTCTAAGAAAGTCACAAAGAAATTTACGACAGATTCTTAGAAAGTCACAATGAAGCGATCGAGGAATTGCACAGACATGTGATGTGGTTTCAAAACGTTTCTGTTGAAATTGATATTCTAGACACGTCGGGCTCTTATCAATTACCCGCAATGCGCAAACTTGCCATAGCAACTGGCAATGCTTTCGTACTCGTGTATTCAGTTGACAACACGTCAAGCTTCGAGACTGTGATAACACTACGCGATGAAATCCGAGAACAGAAACGGAAGGGCAAATTTTCAGTCGCCGTCGTTGAAAACAAGGTCGATATTGAGACTTTTAAGTATACATCTTGTGTCGTGTCTGAATCAGTTGTATGTATGGTTGGGAAAGAAAGGTTAATAATTGTGTCCGCAAAAACGGGCGAAAAATGTGAACGAAGCTTTGGAGAATACAATTCGAAAGCGCATAACGTTAGAGGAAAAACGCCTTAATTTTATCAGGCGAAAACCAATGCTCGTAATGAGGATGGCGAAATCCGAAAAGTGCTCGGTCGGAATAATAAAAACTAAGAGCAGAACGCATTCAATGGAATCGTAAAAACATGATGTGTTTCGATTGTTTGTAGTGAGTTCGGTGTCAACGTGTACGGTTAGTGTGATAGAATGAACAGGTTGATGCGTCGTGACATTACATTAAATTTTGGCAATAAGGCACCTTACTTGTTTTGGTGGTATAAATAACCGTTTAGACACACCAAGACAGGTGACCAACGAATCATATATGGTATAAGTATATTAATGCATACATAAATATACATACAGACGGGTATTGTTGTAGCGATCTGGCACTGCTTTAAATCCGTATAATCTCATTTTGTTAGCGGTGTATTTTTGAATAGTACTCGTGTTGAGGTACTTTAAATTTCACATAAACTTATAATGAACAGTTTATGCGTGTAATGTCATTTTAAAAAGATATAGACATAACATCACCGTTTGAATAAAATTGCGTTTTTTTTTCAAATGCATTTCTTGTGTTTCATTGCTGGTTTTGTGTTTGTGTTTTACTATACTGCGTATATTGTAGCGATACAATATTGTAGTATATTGTTAAGTTTTCATGACTAGTAACGTTCAACCGTTTCAAATGTTCTACTTCCAATATTACTTGTTGTTAGAGCTTTATATATTTTTGATTTAAAACAGTGTTTCAAGTGTACGAAACAATCTTCAACAAAGATAATGGATGTGATATTTTGGCGCTTCTCTAGATTTGTAACTCCTTCGAATGATGATATTCTTAAATTAGGCACTTGTGTCCGTCATAAAGTGTATTGTGTCAAAATAATACGCTTAGTAAAGATGATTACTCGCTATGATATAGTTTTGATGAACTGTAGTATATGGTATCATCCTAATTATGTTCATGGCATAATGTTTATGTTAATCGTATGTGCGATATTATAGACTTTAATACATTCATGTGACGACAAACTAAGCAAATATAAAAATCAAGAGAAGTATCTTTAAGTGTGGAATAGAGATACGTTATTATGATCGGCAAGATAACGTAAACCAGTGATGTTTCAGGTTGTGTAAGCCTTGCTAGATAAACTATTAAAGATGTTTTAAACACTTAACTGAATAGTGTTCTCTTTGAATATGTCATTGCTATGGATTGCGTGTTATTTATTAACAATTATATACATGTCTATTGAGGAGTTTGGTAGATTATATATAAATTCGTATTTTACTTATAGTTATAGCAAATTTGTCGCATATGTTTTGTTTACAATATTTGCGATTGTTGTATTTACCGTATCGTTAACCAAAATACGAATGCGGGAATAAAATGTCAACACATATATCTTAAATTGTTGTTTGTAATATCTTTTCAGAACTTTTTTGAATGTGAACAGGGTAAATATCATAAAATAAACTAAATGAAAAAACTAAAGTTACTATGCAGACGTCAATTGGCTTATTTGTAAAATGATCATTTTGAAATATTGAGGTAATTTCACTTAACCAACGCAACGAAACCCAGATAAATTAGCAAAACAGGCTGAAAAGGCTAAGAAAAAGTATATATGAAATACGGAAAAGAAAGCCCTTTTAGGTGCTTGTTTGATATATGTTCAATCACATTCCGTCTTTGCAAGATATTAATCTCAGGAGAGCCTTTTAAAATTAGATGTCATATATGTTGATTTAAGGTATGTTTTGTAAGCAATGCAAATATTGGAATGACTGACGGTTTAGTTTGTTCATATTTATCGAGAGTCCGTCAATATATATTCTGTATAGAAGGCGTGGTTATAAAAGTAATACAAATAGAAATATTGGTACGTGAAGGTAGTGGTAGTAGCAGCAATTTTTTAATATAAGTAGAAATAGTTGTAGTAAAAGAGGCGGTAGTGGAAGCTGTAGCGGAAAAAAGTTTTAGTTTGTGTAGTTGAAGTAATATAATTAGTGATGGAAGAAGATGTATTGATTCAAATTAAGCGCTTGCTTACATTCAATAGTGTCAATTAAAATTAATAAAATACTATACATGATAAATAACAAATATAATAATAATTGATAAATTAACACATATTATTCAAAATTGCTATCAAAACGTCATTCTGCCATGACGCTCTAGAAATCTTCCAGATAATTTATATTCGATCAGGGAATCGGGTAAATCAATTGCCATTTACAGAAAACAACTAAATGAAATTATCAAACATTTATTCTAAATATTTATCTGCTCTCCCGGTGTCATAAATAATTTGCCTTGACACTTTTGCCTTGTTATCAATGTTGACATTTTGATCCTGTGAATGTCAAGCTACCATTTAGGAGGAATCTTGGAGAGATCAATGACCATATGTGCAGATTCCGAGAAGAATATATTGGATCTTCTTTTGGCACAAATAGAGCGCACTTCACCGTTTATCAATGAAGGTTTTTAAGTTTGTAAGAAATATCTCAGCAATGTATCAAAAACTGATTTATCTTAATTCAAATTAATGTATCCATGTAAAAGTATAATAAAGAAGAATCCTTTAAAGATTCGCAAATTAATACACAACATCCTTTAAAGAAATAAGGAAATACAATCATACATATGTTTATAGCGTGAAATAAAATATATTGACACATATATTCAATGTTTTAATCACGTTGAGGCTATAGTGTACAGGGAGTTAAGTCACACTTTTTTGGGGGGCGCAATCCTCTTGTTACGGTATGTGTTAGCTTTTACAGTAGAGCATACTTGAAATTATTACAACGAAATACTTAGATTATCTTTTATATATTGCAAATGATATTAAATATGTAATGTTAACATTATTCAAATTAACGTCGAGATTGGGTTTTCACTCAGAGAAGTACGGAATGGTAGACTAACCAGGCAGCAACTCTATATAGACCCTTTCTTTGACGTCCAGACAAACAACGTAATTAGGGATTTACCCAGATCTTAAATGAGATGTCGACTAAACAGGAATATACATTAATAGTCTTGTTGTTCATAAAATAAAACATTAAGTACGATATTGTCAATTTCAAGGATAACTTTAGAACAGTCTTGAACGCACCAGTACGTCAAATCGTTTTCGTCCTCCATTTTTCAATCCTCACCTATATATTCATAAACCATTTAAGAGCAGGTACTTCATTCTTCAGACTTCACAAAAAAATGTGATTATAACATGTACTTGTGTATTCCCATATATTATAGCAACCAAAAAAGACATGATGACCTTAAAAAAAATTGGTACAACAAAAATGCGTGCATCATCATCCGTATATCACACTGTATACGTTACTGAAAAGACAATGGAATGTTAGTTACTTTATTGTCGTTAGATTTACACTGAATATGTTAGCATCTGTCATGTTTTTGATAGTCATCTTGCAACGGTGGATGATTTATATAAGACATGCATTTCAAATACATCTTTTGAATACCATCTTCACTTTGCCGGCGAGACAAAGAAATATATTAACATTTAATTGTTAGACATTTCATTTACGTGCCTACACTGTGTTAATTCTCTTTAATAAAAATTCATTCTTCGCAAAACATAGAATATCTAAAGATGGTTGTAATAGCAAATTAATTCCAATGGCAGCATTACGTGCGCTTGTGCTAAATGATTGAAGTATTTGAAAAGTTATAAATGTGATAACAGTTTTCAAGTCGCAATGTAAAGAAACTATTTTGCATGCACTTCTGTAAATTACCGCACTGCCAGTAAGAATTATCCCTCTAATGGAGATGTGCTAAGTGTAAGTCTAGTAAACTACACCGATGTAAACGAATATAATAATACAGGTAAAAAATATAGCTCCCAATTAACCATGCGAGTGCATGTGAACAAACCCGATATTGGCGTGTGCTACCTAACGAAATGCTTGACAAAGTTTGAAAGGGAGGCGACGAAGTACATATTAACTGTAAATGTCAAATTCGCAGTTCCACCAGATCTTGTTGTCACTATTTAATAGCTTTGTTATTGATATTGCAACGTTTAGAAATATTAAACACGTAAACCATCGTATAATGCGGTCACCAGACAGTCATTCTTGGTACGAAAAATCTTTTTTTTAATCGATTTGCGTTGTTTGTCAAGAGCCTGTGACGTAGCAGCAACGTTTGTTCGCATATTATGCGTATAAATCGAGAATACTATGTTAGTATAAGTGTGTACTTGAATTTATCCGACGAGTTGAAGAAAAGTTAACATGGCGAGGCTTGCCGAGCCGTGTAAGCCTTTGTAAGACGAGTCGGATAAATTCAAGTTCACAATCACACTATAAATATACTATATTTAATACAGTATTCTATTTATCCCACAATATATTTTAAATTCTGTCCGATGCAATAAAAACATCTTAAATTGCTAAAACAAAATGCGAAAACTTATTAAATTAACTTAGTCTAAACTTGCGTATTAATATTAAAATTGTGTGTGATCGTTCCCGTTAACGCTACTCGAAATAGTCCCAAAAAAACACACACGCAAAAGCAGAGTAACAATATCGCTATATGCCTCGATTCAAATATAATCAGAATTCCAAATATTACACACTCAAGTAGAACACAGACGATTTTGTTCCAACTACAATTCTAGTCTCACCACTGCAAAATACAAATTAAATTAAATTAAATCTGAAATTAAAAGTAGACAAGCATACAAACAACTACTTTGACACGTACAATTGGAGATCATAATCATATTGGAATTAATCTTTTTGCAAAGTCATCGAGGTCATTGTATTATATTCATTAAATAAAAGCCGAAATATATCGAGTAATATTTTCACAAAATGTTTCATTATAACACCACTCACTATGGCTTTAGATCCACAATGATGCTGTTTATAGATCGATACATCGAACTAGTGATATAACCATACTTGATTGTTAATGTTTATAACCCAAGCAGCTGTTATTTATTTATTGAAACAGTGCAGTTGACAAATGTACTTAGAGTGTATAAATATCAATGGGTTACAAACACTATTCTGAAAATTGTCGTTTTAAAGAGAACGCGTGAGGTATCATGAATACAAGACGGTGTGATTTTTCTGTTAAATGTCCAATCGTGATTACATGTAAATAAAACATAGTTTTAGTATTTAAGTATTCAATGCCAACTGTTTATTATAAATGCCAATCCATTTGATACATAATAAGATTTTTGTTTTCAAGCAACAACTTATTTAACAAATCTCCCTGAGTATCATGTTATGGATATTAAGATAATAATAATGTAGGATATATCACATGATATTATCAACATAACCTGTATGTGAAATGTTTGCTTATGTTTTTAACATTTATATGGAATATCTTACGTAATTAGAATGCAATACGTAGGCCTTACTAAAATCAAGTTATTTCCAATGGTTGTCTTTGTCTATGGAGAGTAGAATTGGCACAACTGTTCAATTTGATTACCATGGAAAAACGTGTCAAAGGCGAATGCTTTAAGCAAATATCTGGCAAAAATAAAACTGTTCATTGTCTTTGTTAATACTTCTTAACATGGCGTTAAGTACGAGGTATTAAACACTTTTCCTAGTTTATATCGGCGAGTCCCTTTCTGCATGTATTTTTTTGAGAAATCAGCAAGAATATCAAAACTATTGTGCGGAGAAGGTAGTACACTTTATACAACTGCAGTATTTCAGATAATTTCTTTGCATTAGAGAATTCATTCGCTGCAAACTCAAAATGTAATAAAAACATATGAAAAAACAAAGGGTCGGACAAACATAGTGTAATTGTTTAATATGCATTCAAGTAATGAGAAAACAATGTATGCGCTTGTTATTTTGTATTATAAAAATAATTAATTTTACTTTCTTGCCGCTAACAGTTTTTTTTACAGCGAGCCTCAATTCTGCTCATATTGATAAAGTTTTCATAGCAAATAATGATATAATCATAGTTAATCCTGTCATAGGCACCTCACATAGAACAACATGTCATTATTTAATCTACTCAAAAGAACCGGTAATCGTGATGAGGGGTTTATGATTATCTTAATCACCAGACGTCAGCATTGCTGCATCAGATTTAAGCTCAAGCGCTAATTAGCACACGGTGTAATTGACAACATAATTACGAAGCAAAGCGACCCCCGCATCGTTGAAACCGACACAGAATATTGAATGCCAGCAATCTTTCAGCAGCTGCATTGCGTAGCAAAATTTTGCCAAGTAAAATAACCTGCCTAAGATGTTAATTTGCGTGTCAACTGAGTTGATCAATGCTGCCGTTTTACGCAGATGGCTGCTTAAAGGAAGAAACCATTTGATAGACGATTACCTTAAAACCAATATTATCATTAGGATTTGCTACATGTATTTTAACGTTGTCAAAAATACATTTAAGATTAAAACATTTATAATAATCAATAAAAACTTACAGAATTATCTGACCTATTCCATAAAGATAATGTTTATCCAACAACTCAGCCTTATCAGATATTATTAAACTTAACAATTTTAAAGAGCGAAAGTACTCGGTGCGAATGCAATTTACGCTATCGATTCTTAATTATCCGTAACCAATTGAATAGATCTGGATAATTCTTTTCCAGCGAATAACTTTTTGTTATCTTCATTTTCTTTTTTGAAAGGGCGATTGTTTGAAAAAAAGATGTGCATATTTATTTAATATGAATAAGTTTTGGATAACATTTTGCTAAGGTGATTAACTTCGGTTATCTTTAATTAAAAAAAATTGACTACCGGAGTTTTCTTACTCGATTTACCGTAACACAGGCTTGCGCATGTATAGAAACTATACGATTTAAAACTTACAATCCTCTATGAATTTTTTCGATATCACTGCGCCTTTTGTTTTTAATTGTGTCTATAAGACATCCTTTAGATACGAAGTATGGAACTTAAAAAAAAAATTTAGCATGTTTTAATATAACATTTCTTGATGTGAGATGAAAGCCGCTTGGGTTGACTATACAACACTGACATACAATGCATAACATCTGATGGTACTTACAATGGATAACGCTTTGAAATAAGACCTGTGTATGTTTTGTAAGTTTTAGTATTCTTGAGTTTAGTCTGAAATCAAGACATACACAACGCTTATTAAATAAACTCCAAGGTACCAGAAAGTTTTAAGAAAATATCTACTTGAATATTATTGCAGCGTTGAATATAGGCATTATGTTAACTGGTCAGTGTCAAAATTGTTTGTGGAACAAGAATTTATAAACGATTGATTATATACGTACACAGGTAAAGATTGAGGAAATAGTCGATCACTGAGATATCATGTGAAAAGTATAAACGCGCAAGTAATTCACATTATTTGCTAAGTAACATGGGGTTTGCTTTACACAAACGCTTAAATATTCGTCAAAAGTATTGTACGGTGTAAGCCTGTACTAATTTACCAACTGTATTACCTAAAACTGGAAAATTATTAACATACTAACATTTGACAAAGATCATAACTTACCTATAGAAACAATAAAATGTATTACCATTTAAACTTAAATAAATTATGTTATTAACGTTTCTTAAACTGATACTAATACTGAGAATAAATATCCAGTTACAGTGACGTAATTTAACATTTGCGGTCTTCGCCATAACTTTGAATTTAATACTGATATAGAATAAGCATCATTCTTGTTTTATAACCGATTAATGAAACTTAAAATTAACAGCGCTTTTTTACACTATATAATTACGCAAGTCGAGGATATATAAACTGAATTTTTAAATTACTATATAGATTCCTAAAATGCTGGTTTCAAATTTGTATCTGTGTGAATAAGATGGAATTATTGCAGCCAGTTAATTTACTTCAACATTTTAAACACGTAGCTATTTATGTGATGGACTTTTAAGTTGGAAAACTATGGATTCAGGATAACCGAAGAAAGGTATGTTTTTCGTACTATCTGGTGCTCGTAAGAATTCATCTGTGTAAATAAAGTATGTTTTTAATTATTTTTAAATTATATAACTAACTAAAACATGTTTTCCACAACATATCTGTCTGTTGAAATATGGTGACGATGCTTAACCTCTTATTTGATTAAATTACTTTTAATTGTCAAGCTATAATAATGCGAAGCAGACGGGTCCGTGTATATACCGTCTTTTTCATTTAAATTTGCATTCGACACAACGAAAAACAAAAATCGACGTATATTAGTTCATATTCCGATTTTCTTATAACCAGAACAAAAACAAAAACCAAAAACAAAGTTGAGTTCTTTGTATCGGTTTTCGGTGTACTAATAACAAAACAAAACACAGATCTTATTTCCCTATTTATATTTCGTTTCAATTTTAATATTACAAAAATCAATATTTGAAAATTGAAACACAGTGTCTGTTTCCATTTACCGTTCTTGAATTGATAAAACGGTATACGAAAAACGAGGGGCGATCCGCTGTATTGGAGAGATAAGTCGTGATTGATCTTTTTGCGCAGTGTTCTCCCTTAGATCTTTTTTTTAAATACATGCATGTAGACGAAGAATAGTCGAGTCTTGGGACAGCTATTGTTGGCTTCTCTAATGGGAAAATAAATAGATCTAGAAACATTAAATTACAAGACAATTACATTATAATAATAGAATCAATGCTAATTAAAGTCATTTATTTAAAATACCATAGAAGTTACAACTATGACATTGTTACAAATAATTAAGTTTATGAATAACGTTTTTAGGTACTTTTTTCCACTTTGACTGGTTTAATGAACTGGATGTGTATAAAAGGAATAAAATAATACATTTTTCGACGTATGCATGCACTTAAACAGATCCCGCAAGCCAACGCTTGCTTGAAGGCGCGTTTCTCTCGGCAAATCTTACACGTATAGTTACAGATATACAAGCTTTTCTATAATGGTATTCGAGTTCCATTTGAGGAGACAACCATGGTCAAAAACGGAACGTTTCAACGCTTGCAAGTAGTTTCTATAGGCATTACGCATGCTATTTGCCTTCTTTATGAAACGTAACATTTAAAGTCAATTTTAGCGGCGTTATAATATCATTAGAAGGTAAATATTTTGTTAGCATTAACTTCATCTTCAGCGCTCTTTCCGGAACATTAAATATGTTGTTTAATTAGTTATTAAATAGGCACATTTATTAATATTATTAATATTATATATAATTATTTCAAGCGCAAAACGGTTTCATATAAGGTGTTTGGTTATAACTCTGTCAGAGCTAAAATCACTAGACATATCACAGTTCAGTTGTGAATTGTAACATGTATTTGTACTTAATCGAACGAATTGGATATTATATATAAGACACATTGCACTAAACCATTTCATAAGATTCAAACAAAACTTTTTATTTATTCTCCTTTTGTCCTGTTGTTTCTTTCAATATTGGCAGTGCTAATACAACTTACATATTCTATTATGTACGGTGATGTTAAAAGTAAAACAAAGGGGACATTTTTGCAGAAGCCGCCGATTATTGTGCTTCTTAAAACATCATTCGGGTCTAAGGGGTAATAATAATTGGAATACTCAGGGGAGGGGGTATTACAGCTCTTAAAATGTAAGGACCTCTCCCTGATTATAGGACTAAAACGAGTGTTTTAGCTCACCTGATTGCTAAGGTGAGCTTTTGTGATCGGTCTTTGTCCGTCGTCTGTCCGTCCGTCCGTCCACATTTGTTCGTAAACACTCTAGAGGCCACATTTCTTGTCCGATATTCATGAAACTTGGTCAGAAGCTTTTTCCTAATCATGCCTCGGTCGAGTTCGAAACTGGGTCATGCCGGGTCAAAAACTAGGTCACTAGGTCAAACAAGGAAAACCTTGTAAACACTGTAGAAGTCACATTTCATGCCAAATCGTCATGTTACATTGTCAAATGTTTGTCTAAATGATATGCTGGTGGAGTTCAACAGTGGTTCCGGTCCGTTGAAAAACATGGGCGCCAGCGGGCGTTGCAGTTTTCCTTATTTGGCTATAGAGAATCATGTAAACACTCTAGAGGCCACATTTCTTGTCCGATCTTCATGAACTTTGGTCAGAAGATTTGTCTTAATGATACCTTGATCGAGTTTGAAACTGGGTCATGCCGGGTCAAAAACTAGGTCACTAAGTCAAAAAAAGGAAAAACCTTGTAAACACTGTAGAAGTCACATTTCATGCCCAATCTTCATTTTACTTTGTCAAAATGTTTATCTAAATGATATGTTGGTTTAGTTCAAAAGTGGTTCCGGTCCGTTGAAAAACATGGCCGCCAGTGGGCGGGGCAGATTTCCTTATTTGGCTATAGAGAAACCTTGTGAACACTCTAGAAGTCACAATGATATTTGGTCAGAACATTTGTTTTCTAGATACGAGAGTTGAGTTTGAAAATGGTTCCGGTCCGTTGAAAAACATGGCTTCCAGGGGGGGGGGGCGCATTTTCCTTATAATTATATATTTAAAAAAGCTTGTGAGCACTCTAGAAGTCACATTTTTTGCCCAATCATCTTGAAACTTGGTGAAAACATTGGTTTTATTTATATCTCAGATGAGTTCGAAAATGGTCCCGATCGGTCTCAAAACATAGCCGCCAGGGGGGGGGGGCAGTTTTCCTTATATGTCTATAGAGAAACCTTGTGAACACTCAAGAAGTCACATTTTTATGCCCCCGAAGGAAGGCATATAGTGATCGCACTGTCCGTCTGTCTGTCTGTTCGTCTGTCCGTCACACGTTTGCGTTTAGGTTTCGCAAAATGCTCATAACTTCTATGTCGCTTCAGATGTAACCTTCCTATTTGGTATGCATGTGTATATGGACAAGGCCTTTCCATACGCACAAATTTTTACCCCTTTGACCTTGAACTTAGGGTCCGCGTTTAGGTTTCGAAATCTGCGTTTAGGTTTCGAAAAAGCGTTTTTCGGGGGCATATGTCTTCCGATGGAGACAGCTCTTGTTTGCCTTATCATCGTCAAACTTAGTCAAGGCATTGGTTTTATTGATATCAAGTTGGACAAGTTGGGGAATGGCTCAGATCGGTGAAAAAAACACTTTTCAGCTCACCTGATTGCTCAGGTGAGGTTTAAGGATCTGTCTTTGTCCGTCGTCCGTCCGTCCACATTTTGGTTTGTAAACACTCTAGCATTCACCTTTCTCAAGCATTCTTTATCAAAGTTGCTGAGAAGCTATATGGCCACACGATCTCAGTCAAGTTTGATAATGAGCAAAATCGCATAATAAATGCCAGAATTATTGCCCTTATATTGTCAAAATTTTCATGATATACAAAATCCTTGTAAACACTCTACAGGTCACAATTTTGTTTCAGATTTCATGAATCTTGGTCATTATATTTATTTCTGTAAGCAAAGTTTGATGTTTGGTCATGAGGGGTTAAAATATAGGTCATCAGGTCAAATCTTACAAAAACCTCGTAAACACTCCCTAGGCCAGAGTTTTGGTTCAATAATGATGAAACTTGACCAGGATTTTTGTCTGGACAATATCTAGGTTAAGTTTGACGTTTGGTAATGTGGAGACAAAATCTAGGTCATGGGGTCTTATCTTACAAAAACCTTGTAAACACACTAGAGGCGACAGTTTTGGTCCAATAATGATGATACTTGACCAGGCTGTTTTTCTTGATGATATCTAGGCAAAGTTTGACATTGGGTCATGTGGGGTAAAAATCTTGGTACACATGTAGAATTAGCATTACTTGCAAATGTTTGCATGCAAAAAACCCATGTAAATGGACAGTACTCAATCAGAATTAATCATATGCTCACACTGCAAAAGTAAACAGCAGAGAACCAATCTAATATGCTCTAGAGTACTAAATTTTCAACTAAGCAATAAACAAGGCCTTGTAAAAAAAAGGTGAGCGAACTAGGGCCATCTTGGCCCTCTTGTTTGTAAAATTAGTACTGAATTTGCATAGTATAGGGGCAAAGAAACAGAAGTGTCATAAGAGACTAACTATAGCCCTATCAATTCGGTTGGATCGACTTGAAATACCGGTACGATGGGAAATATTTAGATGTCAGATTATGATCATTTCAATTTAAAAAAAATACATTATTTGGAAAAACAACTGAAAATATGCATGTCTTCTTCCCTTACGGCGTGTCTTTTCCTCCCCCAAAAATGCACGTAAGAAGCCACGCTGATCTTATGTAAGGGAAAAAAGTACGCGCAATAGCCACGAATGAGTTACCTACCCAAGACAGCAGCACAGAGCAAAGATCTATAAATAAAAATGTTAATTATAGATCTTTGAACAGCGCCACTCGTTTTTTGTAAACCGTAATATCAAACCAAGTACGGTTAACGGGACCAAGTTTTAATCATTGATTTTCGTCATATGAAGATTGAAACGAAATTTGAAGAGGGAAATACATTTCGTATTTTGTTTTATAGTTAGTACAACGAAAAACTATATGAAGAAGTTAATTTTGTTTTCGTACTTTGTTTTTGTTTCGGTTATTAGAAAATCGGAATAAAAACTAATATGCGTTAATTCTCGTGTTTCGTTGTGTCGAATTCAAAACGAAAAAGTAAAAAATGGTATAAACACGGATCCAGACGCAATATCTTCCGTATAGATTTAACCCGCACGCTTGATAAGACTAAGGGTATTTCCCATAGCCATAGGCCAAAATAAGTAAATTGAGTGGTCTCCCGTGAATCTTAGGGAACACTCTACCTTTTTAATAGTAAAGCTGGTAAAAAAGCAATGTGATTGCTTACGCGATAATGGAAACAACCGTTCATGGCATGAATTATAAACTTTTTAATCGAATTTCGAATTAGAAGAAAATAATTTTATATTTCACATTCAGCACACTTGTTAACCAAAAATACAACGATATCGACGATCAAATCACGATAATGTATTGCAGTTTTTAGAAAAATCAAGTTTGTTAACGTGTGTGATGTTGTCATAAAATAATGATAAATTTAAAAAATGCTCGAAATTGGCGTTTTTCGAAGAAACGCGAGAGTTTAGAACGTTGACTGTGATGTCATACGACTACAACATGTAAAACTTTGGAATGTGCGTAATTGCCAAACTGTGGAATGGGCGAAATAAAAAGATCTTCTTCAACCTATATAATAACGTTAACGATTGTTTTATACAAATAACAGAATTATTTGCTTCGCATTTTTGCAATATTCATAATATGAAGCTGACAATGTTTCTGTAACACAATTATAAACAAACACACATTACTTCTATATTAGACAGTTTAAATGTATTTTGTGTGATTGTCAGAACATCAAATGAACACATGATTCAGATTTGTCCTTCTTGGTTTATTTACCACCAATTGGAGGAGCGGACGTCAGGTAGTGTGCGGAGAGAACCTGTGCCCTAAAATAAAACGTATTCATTAAGATGTTGGAAACACATGTTGAATGTTGTGGACAAAAAAGTATAGGATCTTAGTCAATTTAAACCTATAAATGCAGTATGCATTTAGAAAAGTTCTCGAATGCTCTGAAAAAGAGCCGGTGTTTCGTGCATTGTAAATTGATCTAAAGCACGCTCTCTTAGCAGGGATCGAACCCAAGACCTTTTCTAGTGCAAGACACATTGAGTAGTAGAGCTGTTTGAGCTAATGTTTTGTGTTTTTGAAATGCTTGCAGTTATTTTCCATACACATCAGGGCTAATAAAAACAAGCATACTTTGAAATGATATTCAACTTTAGCAGATTTACAAAGTTACACGAAATGTATCCTTTACATTCAATCAAGGTGTTTGTGTTAGATACTCTATCAAACGATGCTTCGACGGTGCTATTTGTTATAATTGTATATCAATAATAACAGTACCCATCATACAACACTTACTCTTTGCACACAGCTGCGCAAAGAAGGGTCGTGATCAGATGGTTATGACCGTCAATTTTGTCGACCAACTCTGGGCAAAACGAATGCTCACACTGGGCCTCGGTTTCATCGGTTCCGAACTGTGACAGCAGCTGCTTTGCCAGGGCAATAACTGAAACAAAAAAGGTAAAGGTTAAGTTTAATGTCTGATTGGGATATATATCTACACCATCAGCGGTGTTCTAGAACCCTCGATAGCTTGTTCATATATCGCCCATTAACAAACGGCGGACACAAAATGCAGACACGGAAGATTGATGGTCAGTTAAACATTCGAAGTATAATTGCCCCCGGGACAGTCGTATCAGTTGTATGTTGGTAGTACACATAAAGTAGTTGAACAACATGACAATATTAACTTTGAAACGCAATATGCAGACATACTGTCGTAACCGCCCAGCAGGCTTTCGATGAACCTCTTGTCATCAACGCTTGCGGCCAAGGCAAAAGGCAAAAGAACAAGGACAACAACAGCGAACTTCATTTTGGGAGGTGATGTTAACTGAAATATTTCAAGAGAAAAAGGTTATATATTTGTTCGAAAGTTAGTTTTTTTACGGCTCTTAGTTTCGTTTTCTAGAGGATTAATTACTTTAAATTTGGAAATAATATGTCAAACTTCGCTCTTCCATTATATTTAAAAATAATCAAATGTTTTACATTCATGTATTTAAAAAAAAACATTTTGTTTCACACTGTATAAGGACCTTAACTTAGTTAAGTTACTTCCAGCGTGTGAATGTAACACTACGATCTTCGTGGTAATTTAAATAGCACAACGGTAACTAGACACTAACCGATTTGACCTTATCTTAAAAATTGTTACATCTTTTAAACGGCACAATTGGTCTATATGTTTCACTTGACATCTAAATACAATACTATTAAACAAATCAATTGAACATATAGTTATCATTGTAAAATGTAGAAAATTGCTCATTATTACTCAACTTGATTATTATTGTTACATTTAGAAAATCTGCATTTACTTTGTTTTTTGTAATTGCTTTCATTAAAACATATTCATTTACGAATTCATTGAGTGAACATCGAAATCAATTTCAACAAAATTTGCTGAAAGCATGTACGTTCATTAGGAAGGCTCAATATATATTCTTAACAGAAAAGATGGTTTATTCGGGATTGTACCACGACCAGCAACTTGTTTGTTATGAACAAATGAAAATCAGAGCATATTATTTTTTAATAATCACGGACGAAGCGTAGTATTGTAGAATTAAGACCGCAAGTTGAGCACAAAATTATTCAGTAAAATGCGCTTGCAAAAGGAGAGATCTGGCAAATTTCTGAAAAATAAATGATGTCTGGATTATGCAGCGCCGCAAAATACATGTGTAATGCACTTGTTATAAATGAGTTTATAAAAATGTAAACGTGCATTCAATTTAGCATAATCTTTCATGTATAAGAATAATATATTAAATTTATTGAATCCATACATCAATATGAATTATCTTTGTCGCTGATACGGATGTGTGTTTTTTACACAGACTCAGGAAACTTCAAAACTGAAATTACGAATTATATTTAAATTCGTGATAGTATCGAAATGACGGATGAATTTTGGTAATTGTGAATAATATGTTTCATACCGATGCATGTTATTAAATCTCAAGCTACAGTAATGCCAAGTACTTTAATTTCTACGCATCGGATATCGATAGTGTTGGTCAACGAAATAACCAACACTTTGCCGAAAAATATCTCAACTAATTTTCGACTAAAACCCGTGTAGTTAAATTAACAAGCATTAACACTTCAAATCGATGTTAATTGACCGATAAAAATAGTTTTGTGCATTTTTGCAATCGTAATAAGCACTATTTCTATTTCTATGTAGCTCTTTGTAGTTACATATTTCATTTGGCAAATATTAATTATAAATACTTAGTTAGAATTCGCTGTTATTTTGATCGAAACAGCAGATTTGAATATCCATGACATATATGTTTTGTCTACCACGTGTGCCCTGAAGACGAAGGTCAGATTAACAAGGAACAGGATACCGATCCTGGTTGTATTATTTTGACTTTGAGCTGTAAGAAAACTGGATGGCACAAAATGGAGCCTTTTTATTTCACTTTGTGCGTTAACATTTTCACATCCATTGCGACGGATATATACTTTTAAAATGGTAATCTTTATAGTGAATATATATTGATTTTTGTTATTTAATGCAAACGAGGATAACCATTGATTTGTGTGGTGCAAATTCTTGACCAATTCGTTTCGTGATGTTTATTGTATTTCGTTGAATGGGATCTATTCAAATGAATGATTTTCTATCGAATGTAACAGTTAAATAAGTAAATGACGTGAATACCAATCTTTACGGAATATATTTATAAAAACGAGCGCGCACATTTTTCAAACAGAGTGCCCGAATCATATATTAATGTGTATGAGCTATCTTAACATATTATTTATCGTACACCTTAATCTAAAATTAATGTCATTGTTTAATGCATAACATGACATGTATTATTACGATTTTATCAAGCAAATCATTAATGAATTAAACGGACTTTTATGAATGGTTTCAATGGTACTCAGTTGTTTAAGAAAGCCATTGTCAATGTACTTTCTGCTTTATCTTCAGAAGTATAATGTTTAGTAATTGTACACTGATTCCATCCACGCATAGAATGATAAAGAACAGTTATGGTCGGATGTTTACCTTTGTTTAAATTTACTATTTAAACCGTTTCGTTAGTTGTCGTTTTATTAAAGGAACCACCCGTCAGCGAGAATCACATTTAGCCCATTTAGTATTATTGCTTACTGATTTAGTTCTCATTTAGAATGGAGCAGGCCATATGTTAACTAAAATGACAGAAAATGATCAATATTGTTAACGATTAAGATTTTTATCGCAAGTTCAGTCATACTGTTAGTAGATATCTCGATTTTCTTTAACAAAATTGTCTAATATGGCTATTAATTCGATAAAGTATATTGTGAAACACTGAACCGATAAAAACATATACATAATCAATTAAAAGTAGTTTACACAAACTTAAAGTATAATAAAACATTTTTAAGTATCCATTGATTAAATTTAAGACCGCGAAGCAAATTGTGCTCGCAGATCTTTAAACCCACCCCTACCTTATGTAATTTTCCAAAGTCTGAGACAATTATGAACAATTTAGTCCTTTATATAGCAAACGAATACGTGCACAACGATTATCGTTCGCATCTTTTAAACAGAACATTATATAAAACGTGCCATCACGTCTAGGTGTGGACTCTCGTATCAGTGTTTCCTTCCAAAGAGAATGCAAAACAAGATTGCAATCGGTGCAAGAGTTGAAATTGCCGAAAATACTCCGTGCCTGAGTATTACTCATTGTGTCCATGTGTTTGGATCAGTTTTTTTTAAATCTTTTACAATGAAAGTTAAATAATAAAATCGACCTTACATTTGTTTAGCTGTTTTATACAAAATGTGAATCAAGAACGTAAAAGTCACCATTCGTCTTTACACGTAATATATATCGAGCCAGTTTGTTTCATAGAGCTATTCTAAATTGTATACATAATATTTAATATAAATTAAAACAACATAATATTGTGGATATACTCTATACTTTACTATTCATATATAAAAGGATAACATGTTAATAATTTCATCGCATGAAGAATCGTGACTTTAGTTACGGTCTATAAAATATCATGGTGACCGCCTTTCAATGACAATGTTGTGTTTTCTTTTATCAATCTTTCATTTAACATTTTTCTCAAACACTTACAAACAACTCATTAGCTGTCTCAATGTGGTCTAAAAATCGCATGTAGGATCTCGCTTTAGCCACACATAGGCTTAAAGATAAGGTTCAAACAAAATATAAATTACACACGTTAACCTTCAGTTGCAAACGGATGCGCATACAATATACGTCATAAGACAGTTGTGTCAGTCTATTTTGTACATGAGAGAGGGGATAAAAGCGGGGATCATACGGTTGCTTGGTCATGTCAATTTTTGGCAGTTTTGAACTGTAGCTGCTTTTTAAAACTGGAAGAAACGGTTTGAAAATAAGATCACTCGCGTTCATGTTCGTACGATAATGTTTGTGCGTACGTCCATTCATCCATCCGTTCGTACGTAGATGACGAAGATTGTGTTAAGACCCCTCTTTAACGAGTGTTAACTCTATTAAGATGGCAGTTTATGTGTGTTGTTTTCTCCCATGTCATATATATTTTCACGTAAAGCATTTGTTTTCAACTCCTTATCATGTTATGGGTGGACCCCCAACACTTTTGCATTTGAATAACCTTTAAGTGTAGATGAAAGTAAAAGACTGTTATGTTTGCTTCAATTTTGGGCTGAATAAAGGCCATGTTTCTGTTCTTTTAACTAAATATTATATAGTCTCAAAATTATGCATATTCAACTCTTCTTTGAATACAGGTTGATCTCAATCAAACTTTAAACCATGAATGGCGTTAATGTTTAGATGATGGTAAAGAAAGTATTTTAGTTTAGCCGAGATTTGTCTGTTTTTCAACTTCAGAATATGTAATCCGCAATTTGATACTTCTTACTACACTTTACAACTTGTAAAAAATCGCTCAAACTTTCACAGTTAAAAGACCTTTTTTTGCATTTGTGTTCACTTTAAAATAAAATGTTGAATCGTCCAAATGGTTGTGGGTTCATCAGTGTCCACTGTAACTTTCCTTACTATTCTCAAATGCTTTGGTTACATGGAGACATTAAACAATTATATTGCATAGTTCATGCAATATGTTATGAGCCATAATGGGGAAACATCATACAGTTTATCTGAATACTTTTTTATCATCATTCAGAATATATACAACCATGAATCCTATTGACAATTTAGATGACTTATTGAAATTGTTGATGTTATATACGATGAACAGAAAACGGACACATTGTGCATAACAATCTGTTATACTTTCAAAGCGCCAAAATCCCTTTCTCCGACAGGATGCATACAAATGTAATGCTCTGGAACATAGTATTGTCCAAATTGTTTGTTGTTGTCAGGCATTGTTAGGGGTATATGACATCCCGTCCGATCTAATTATGGCTGAATTCCGAAATGTCAGAGAACATAAATATTAAGATACACACTTTCATGTTCCTATTCTATTCCAATTCCTTTTTTCAACCTAAATATTAGTCTTTTATGCAAGGAGTCTAAAAGTCGGGTAAAATATTTGTTTTATACCGGTCCCGAGTGATTGTAGTTCCTTTGAGTGTTACAAATGATATATTTTTCGCATGGCTTTAGACTTATTGTCAAGTTACACACTGAGCATAGAATCCAATCCAGTTGCGATACGACGTGTGAATTGAGTATAAACCGTTTCTCGAATGGGGTACTAAACACTGCAAGTTACCTGATAAAATATATGTGTACCCGGAAATATTGTTTAAGAGTGCGCATCAAATACCCACGCATTTTTATACGTCCGGAGATTAATACGCCTCGGCAATTATTTCAATCGTAAATATGTATCTAGTAAGGTACAGATTAAACATGTCAAATTATATTTGAATTGCCGTTGGTTTTATTAGGACTCGTTTACGAATATGCGTATCTGTATCAACCGCTTCTTTAAATGTTCACAGTTTTCCATCTTTGTGTACAATAATGTGCATGCATGCGGTATTGGCGGATCCCCGCCACTCTTTTTGGCGAAGCATTGATATATGAGCATATGCTACTTCCGAGATGGCGATAACGACAGGCTGTTCTAAATTTTCAAAGTTAATTTTACGGGGTGAACAGGTTGTATTTTTTTTCCCACATATTTCGCATTATGTAGAGAAATTCGGATAATATAGTGCGATTAAGCGCAAATTTATTAATCCACAAATGTAAAGAAACATATCATCACAATCCATTTGGAAACATTGGAACCTTCATAAGCTATGCCATGGTGGAGTTTTTGAAAGCAAACTGATGATTTTGCCTGTGTTACGAGAAAATGTCCACCAGATTGAAACGATAATGCCATCAAACGATCGCGCCAAATATATTCCAGTAGCTACATGCAAAAACACACGGCCTATTGAGGATATAATATATAATTGCGAAGTATGTTTTTTAAAAGAGACGGAGCCAATGCCATGGATGTGGCTCTAAGGACAGGAGGTGGCGCCAATGCACGATATATGAATCAGCACCTGACTTACATTTGATAGATAATGTTCCTTTTCATAATTTTTTTTTGTCAACGTTTATACGTAAACCCAAATCTGTACAAAACATAAACACATTCTAAACAACAACAAAATGTATAAGTAACCAACTAAATTAAGATGCCGGCAACATGAATAAAACACGTACGTTATAAACCCAAAATATGTAATACTAAATAAATCCAATAACAAACGTTCCAACATTCTCAGAACATTTCTTCGACAAAAATGTGTTTACACAGTAAGATCATTCACGTTATAATTAAAACATGTTTCTTCTGCTTGGAACGACAAGATTTGTCCCGTTATCTAAATGCTTAATTCACTCAAGGCAAAGGTGAACTAATGTTGATTAGACTAAAATATGTCAGGACAGCTCTTTCTTTAATCGTTTTCTTTTGTATTATGCATAAGTTACTTACCAGTTTTACAGCATATTCAATGACAGAAATTATCAAAATCTTTTTGCAACACAGTTATGTTTCTTCATAATTGTGTAAACTTTACTTGTTTGATTATATTTCACTATCATCCAATTAAGAAAAAAATACGAAAATTCAACGTGGAATACCACACAAAAAAGTAAGGTCGGTAACGAAAATTTTAACAGCTGAAATCGTGCATTGATGAAACCTCCAGTAATTAGCGCAACATCTTCGGCATTGGCTCTATCTCTTTTGGACAAATAAATCAGTATCTATTAGACCGACTAGTGGATGCAACAACTTGAATATTGTAATACACTGTATTACTGTTATCCGAGTAATATATATGTCCGAAATATGTACATATAAGAAGGCCTGACCTGTTTAACTTTAATAATCGAAATTGCCCTTGTTGATATCTAGTTTAACAAACCTTATCAAATGTTTGTTAAATCCAGTTAATGCTTTCTCCATTATTGAATCACTATTACTTGTAATTTGAATCGCCAGCTTTGAAATTGAACGCGGGTTGAATGTTACAATAAGTCGGCCATTTGCAATGTCGAAGGTCATGCCGTAGTAATTTAATTATACTTGGCTAATTTATATCTTTTCGAGCAAATTTGCTGTCTCGATGTTTATGCGTAGTATTATGACTTGTGAACTGTTTTATTGCTACAATGTTACTTAAACAGCTAGTAGTCCTTTCAGATATTAATGCTGGTAGGGAACTATTTAAAGTACTTTCGCGCATTGCTTTCGAATTGCTTTCACTGTGTGTAAGACGAAATATTGTCATTATGCTTGAGAAATGTTGTGAAAGCATTGTTTAGTGATGCATACTATTTTCTGAGCTTTTAATTGATGTGATGCTTTCTTGTAAGACTTGCAATGCTGTTTTAGCAAATGTTGTTTATGGTGGTAAAACCCTTTTACGCAGTTAAATACTTTCATGAAAGTCAGGTTCTGATTGGTTGCCAGCAAAGCCAAGCCTCAGCAACAGCATATAAAAATAGCTGTTTGTTGTGATGAAGTCAGTCGTAACTTGGCTCAGTCGTTATACTTGGCTCGTAACTTAAGTGACAAGAACCTTTTTCCAAGATGTCAAAAGCCAACAACAAAGGTATTAACTAAAATATACGACTTACTTACGCTACCATATCTTAAATAAGACTACATCTTTACTTATTTAACTAACGTTTTAAACCTTCATTTAAGTAAAATATAAACAACAACTAAAGAGTGACGACTGCTTCCATCGCCATAATCCATTATAACTGCTAAGTAATAAAATGACCTTGTTGTGTAACTTACCAAACATAGTGCTGTTTTTTTATGGTACAAGTTATGATATATCTACTGCTCTAATAAATAAAGCTGCAGAAACCAGAAACTGACTTATTTTATCTTTTTAATGCGTTGTGTTTAAGAAAGTTCATAAAATGCAACATCACTGATACCGCTCGGCTTACAATATGTTCAAAGCGATGCTTTGATGTCGTTGGCATTTTCATTGGTTTGAAACACATCGATATGTTTTCAAACACGCCAACATGACACAAATAATAATGGTCCTCATGTTTTTAAATGGTATATAATTTTGTGTTTCTGTGCATGTGATGATGAACTGATCTTCGCTTAATCGCACTAAATTGACCGATTTTTTAATAATGCGAAATATGTTGAAAATTACATGTAACACTCTTACGCACTATGTAAAATTATCCGTGCAATTTTCAAAGCATCAGGTCCTTAGCGCCACCTCGGAAGTAGCATTTATTCATTTATTAATGCATCGTAAAAAAGGAAATGGCGCCTCTGATTATCGGCCGTGATTTGACAAAAATTATTTTACATCACGAGTATTGGTCGTTTAATATAGAAATAAATAAAGTCCATAAATTTCATTATAAGCGAAAATGTACATTTACATTCGCTGCTTATTTTTGTCAATGCAATTAACTAATTGTCTTAACAATACAAGAACAAACATACACCTTACATAACCTAATAACGATCCAAACCTTAAACTTAGCCTATAATTAACAACAATATACAAACTGGTAAATAACCATTTACCTCATAATGAAAAAATAATTAAAAAATATTATCATAAATTCCATTTTATTTATTAAAATTGCAAATGAAATCAAAAAATGGATATTAGAATATGCATTCGAGTTATTAAAAAATGTTATGAAGCAAGATGACATGTGTTAAACAAAAGTATAAGCTTTGTTATTTCTTGTCCTAAAAATCAGAACATAGCTTATGATAGATCATACAAGAGCATCTCAGGAGGTAACCGTAAAGTAGGCCGTAAAATGCCCGATAACATAGCTTGGCTGTACAGGTAATATGATCACATTAGCATAATTGCATTGTATTTTAAATAAGTCATATTCACTGGTTTATCACAAAAGTGAATATTGATTCTTCGATTGAACGTTTCGTTACAAACGAAAATACGCCTACATGTGTTTATTTTTCCGTGTCGTATGATTTATCTGCAGATCCATATATCGCTACATTTGTGGCATTCTTTAATTACACGAGAATCTAGTTGTCGGTATGTCCTCATCAATAGAAATAAATTGTTCCCGATTAAAACTATTGCTATTTATATATGTTCTGTGCCTTCAAATGTACAATTTATATACTTGTTCACACACACATATATGTATGTGTGTGTGTGTGTGTGTGTGTGTGAATATGTATATAAATTAAAAATAAAATAAAACTTTGTATGCATGTAATTGCCATAGTGTTGAATTTGCGAAGTAAAATATTCTTTAAAAATGCGTATTGATCCAATTTGTTAGCTGGATGCTAATAAGTGTAACAATAAGTAATCTTAATCGTATGTAATAACGTTTACGATTGCTGTTATACAAATAAAGGCATTATTTTGTTCTCATTTTGGCAATATACACATTCAAGAAGCTTAACAAAATTTTTGTAACACAATTATAAACAAACACACATGACTTCTATATTAGACCGTAAACATATATTTTGCGCGATTGTTATTAAATTTAATGAACACATGTTCCTGATGAGTCTGAAATGGTAAAGTTTCCACCAATTGGACGAGAGGACCTACGGTAGTGTGCGTAGAGAACCTGTGCCCAAAAATGAAACTAATGCACTTAAGCCACACACCTTATTTTGCATAGTAAATTTAAGTATATATTAAAAAATATATTTTGTCTATGCCAATTAGAATAAAGCAGGTGGTCACAAGATAGAAATCCGCCGTTTTGCGCTTTAAAACTTAAAAATAATCGCGTCGGTCCAGATGAATGGACGTATACGTCAAGAAATCTTACTTTCGGTTTTAAACTCAGGGGTGTGTGGCAACACATAGTACATGTTATGGACAAAAACGTATAGGATCTAACTTAATTAAAACCTATAAATGCATTATGATTTAGAAAAGCTCTCGAATGCTTAAAAAATGAGCCGGTGCTTGGTGTATTCAGAAATAATCTATAGAGCGCCCTCTTAGCAGGTATCGAGCCCATGACATTTTCTATTGCGACACATTGATAAGTTTAATAAAAGGATGTTTGAGTTCATATTGTTGTATTTTTAATGCTTGTAATCTACATGCATAGGTCATTGGGTTTATAACGTTCCATTTTATTTATATTTTCTCTCTGATAGGCGTTTCTTGTTTGATTTAATTATTTTTAATTTGTTTAGCAGTCACATAAACAACCAAGCTATGTAATATGGAATTTTTACACCCATTATTGCTGCTTCTTCCTTTATTTGCGCGATGATTATCTGAGATATTAACTCTATGATTCTATATTCTCAAATCTTTTCTATAAAGAAGGAATGTAGTTGACAATTGTTAATAGTTTTATTTGATCGTTCGTCAAAAAGTTGTAATTCTGTTACTCTTGTATCTTCAATGCAATAGAGTAATTAAATAGTAATTAAATTGAATGCGTTTTAATTCCCTTTTATTATTGTTTAATTTGAGTTACAATGCTATGACGTTAAATTTTATTTACACTTAAATGTATTATGAATATTGCTGGGCCAAGTGTGAGGTTGAGCGCTCTATAACCAGGTTTAAACCCCCAATGCTTTGCATTGACCGTTCCAAGGCGGTGACCCCAGCTTTATTCATATTTTGTGTTTATGTTGGTTTGTATTGTGCTGTATTGTGCTGTTTTGTACTGTTTGGGCAATCAGTCACTTGCCTTAAATAAAGGACCTACTAATTGTTTTTAATGAAAATTCAATACTGCTCCAGCAGCTGGAGTTTCACTTCTTTATATTGCAATTATTTTCAATACACGTCATTGCAAAGGCAAACAATAATACTTTGAAATAATATTCAATTAAGCTTTTAGCAGGTTTACAAAATTGCACAAATTGTATCATTTACATTCAATCTAGGTGTTTTGGGCATTTACGTTATAATTGTATATCAATAATAGCAGTACGCATCATACAACACTTACTCTTTGCAAACAGCTGCGCAGACAATGTGTGTGATCAGATTGGTGTGGTCAAGGCGTAAGACAATTTAAGGTTGTACTTTATAGGTGTAACTATTTCGTAATATGAAGTGCTCTCCCTTGTTTTATTTTCGAAAGAACTTGACAATACACTCGTTTCAGACTATTGTCAGAACGGCAAATATGGTTTTCATTTGGCTCCATAATGTAAGGCGCTTAAATAGATGTTATGTAGATGTTACTGACTTATCAATATTATTGTTATATATAGTTTGTAAGAACAAGTATTTGATGCAGTAACGCTGTGTGTGTTTGTATGCATATCTACGCTATGGATTTTTATGTTATGGGCATACATAATACGTAATAATAATAATAACTTTAAATAAATATTCATACAACGCATTTAAAAATTAGTTAGCTTTCACTTTATTTTGCTTATTTTAAGGCTTACAGAAAGCATTTAAATCATGACATAAAATGTTCATTTTCCTCCAATTGGTGGCACAGTTGAGAGATAGTGCGAGGACAAGACTTGCGCCCTGAAATAGAATTAAAAAAAGCATATAAAATCAATATTGTATTGGCATCACATATTACAAGTATAAATACTACTTGTACTGCAAATCTATCCGTTGTAAAAAATAAATAAGTTCATGGTTTGCCTTGGATCACATTTAAAATTCAAAAATGTTTATCTATCAAAGAGTAACGTTTAAACGTTATCATCGCCTACACAACTTTGATTGCAGTAATGGTCAATAAAATGACATGGTATTGGCATTTCGATGGCGAAGTTTTGACATTTAGTGTAAAAACTCTCGTATCACCTTTCCCAAATAGATGTCATCTACCGATTCCTCATAGGAAACGGCCTCAAACATGTTATAATATTTTCTATAACAAATGCAAGCAACATTCATAAGCAGTTTAAATCAATACCGTGTAATTGATGTTTGTTTGTTAATCGACACAGATGTTTCTGGCTTTTTCACAGATAAACATCTTAGAAAAAATTCTTACATGAAATCTTATATGAATGGTGAATTATTACTAAAGACAATGTGAAATGGTCAACAGTTAAAGTGGTATGTTGTAGTTTAACACTAAGTCATTGTCATATCATCAAATTATCATCAAGCCTTTTTCAGCGCATCTGTTTTTATGTGCAGACAAATATATAACTACAAACTATTACATGTTATATACACTTGGACATGAGAACATTGTGATAAATCTACGATTTTTAAATCGTCATTGAAAAAGCACTCACTCTTTGCAGACAGCAGCGCAGATAATGTGTGTGATCAGAGTGTTGTGGCCGTCAATTTTATCGACCAACTCTGGGCAAAACTGATTCTCACACTGCTGTTCGGTTTCATCGGTTCCGAACTGTGATAGCAGCTGCTTCGCCAGGCCAACGACTAAAATAATAGTTAACATTTTATGTTATAAGTAATAAGCGTCAACACTTCAATCGGTAAACATACAAAGCTCAAATGAACTCCATCATCATCCCAAAACTCAATGGCCATATACAGGTAAACAAATGCTGTTTTATCAAGCTTTACAATTTCCCATCACAAATCGAGCAAACTTAATGACTTTCGAATCAGACGCTACGACTAGGAAATATTTCAATTACCAATATAATCTCGAATTAAAATATGTATACATGAAAATGCTCTTTAGACGAGCACTTCTATATGCTAACTGTCCGTGACTCCTAAAAGAAGCATTTTCAACACTAGTAGGGACCTAACAATTGCACAGAATACGAAAAACCTCGGTATAACCTCATTAAGATGTAATTGTTGTTTCAGTTGCAAAGCAATATTGCATATATCAGTACGTGAAACGATTTCACATGAGATCTGTTTTATACGTGTTTTTTACAAACATACTGTCATAGCCGCCTAGCAGGGATTCGATGAACCTCTTGTGATCAACGCTTGCAGCAAGGGCAAATGGCAAAAGAACGAGGACAACAACGGCGAGCTTCATTTTGAGAGGTGGTGTTAACTGAAGTAGTTTAAAGAGAAAAATATTAGAAATGTGTTCGAAAGTTATTTTTAAGGCTCTTTGTTTCGCTTTCTAGAGGATTAATTACTTTAAACTTAACAATAATATGTCAAACTTCGCTCTTCCATTATACAAAAAATCAATGTTCTACATTCATGTATTTCAAGAAACAGTCGAGTTCCACATTCGACAATGATCTTACCTTACTTAAGTTAGTTCCAGTGTGTTAATGTATCACGACAATCGTCGTGATTCCTTATATAGCGCAATGGTTATCGGACACTATCCCATTTGATCTTATCTTGATTTTATCTTAACATTGTATCATCTATATAACGGCACAAACGGTCTATATGTATCACTTGATAACTAATAAAATAATATTAAACAAATAAATTGAACATGCAATCGACATTGTATGATGTAGACAATTGCGCATCATTATTAAACTTGATTATTATTACATTTAGAAAAACTACTAGAATTTTGTATTTTGTAATTTCTTTGATAAAGCCGTATTATTTTTAATTCAATGAGTGAACAACGATTACAAATCCAACAAAATGTACTTGTACGTGTATATGGAAGCCTCAAAATATATTCTTAACAGCAAGGATGGTTTATTCGGGATTCTACCACGACCTGCAACTTGTTTGTTATGAGCAAATAATGATAAACAGTGTAGATTATTCTACAATAAACATGTGCGAGGTGTAATATTGTGAAATTAGGTCCTCAAGTTGCACAAAATTGTTCCGTGAAATGCGCTTGCAAAATGAGAGATCTGCTAACTTCTAAACAATGATCATGCCTGGATTATGCAGCGCCGTAAAATAAACTTGTTACAAATGAATTTATCAAAATGTAAAACGTGCATTAAATTGAGCATATTTTTTATGTATAAGCATTATATATTTACTTTATTTAATAAGATTCATGCTGTCATTTCGAAAATGTATTTAATGCTGATGAATGATCAATACATCAATTTGAATTATTTTGTCACTGTAACGGATGTGTGTTTTTTTTACACGGACTCGGAAACTTCTAAACTTCAATGCCGAATAATATTCAAATTTGCGGTAGAAATGATATGACGGGTAAATGGTGGTAAATGTGATTATTATGTTTCGTTCCGATGCTTATTTTTAAATCGCAAGGGCTAATGCCGAGTACTTTAATTTATACGCATCGGATTTCCAAATTGTTGGTCAACGAAATAACCAAAACTTTGCCGAAATTAGGTAACTAATTTTCGACTAAATCCCGTGTAGTTAAATTACAATCATTAACATTTCAAAACGATGTTTATTGACCGATAAAAATGGTTTTGTGTACTCCTGCAATCGTAATAAGAATTTTTTCTATTCCTATGTTGCTCTGAGAAAAGGGACACTAAATATGTTGTTTATTAGAAAGTAACGGTACGAAGTTATGTTTTATAATATGAAGCAGTGCATTCCGACAAATACATCAAAAACGAAACTAAACTTGTTTTATTAAATAATAAATAAAAACTTATACATTCACTTTGAAAAACAGGGTCGCCACTCAAATTGCACGATGTGTCTTCAACATTCGAATTCTCAATTTCAAACAATAATATTGGCCGTTGCGAAATCGTTCGCAAACGTGTTGCGCTCTCATAGGCGACAAAACAAAGCAGTCACGATTTGGCTACAATGTGTCAAATGTAGGAGCATTGATGTAGGACAGCGTTCTAAATTTGAGACTAAGAAAGTACCGTCGGCAAAATACTGTCACGACGGCGCGTGCAAAAGTCAGTTTTGCACTGGTTTCGGACTGACGATCGCTTTAGAGGATGACCATTTTACATCTTCATAAAATTATTTCATCTCATTCTGTAAACCGAAGAATACCTATTGTCCCATACTTAAATCTTATGTTTACAACATCCTTTACGGCAAAAAACACACACAACACAACTGATTAAACCAATATTGAATAATTAGATATAAAAGAAATTAAGAACTGTTAGTGATTACAGTACGCAAACTTTCGTAGAATTTACAACACTTGCAAAAATTGTTCGTGTTCACAGTTTAAAATGCATTCATATTTTACAAAAGGCATGTCCACGTATAAGAAAATGCCACCATTGTATGGTAATATATTAAACATTTGGTTTTTAACTCAAATCAAGTAAACGTGTCATTATCTTGTTGTTTATTGTGTTTGATTTATTATATTACTTATGTTCTTGCCCCATATTCAAGTTTTGCTTTAAGAAAATATGACAATTAAATAGAGTATTCGTGTAATCCCTTTAACATATTTACGGATAGGTTACCAGTGTATTACGACTGTTCATTTGGTGCTGTCTTCCTGATCTCGTCTCTTTATATAGACGTCTGATCCAGAAAATTTCACGTTATGCTTTGTTACTTCAAATGTGCTTGTATAGAATATTGTCCGATAGTTTAATTAGCCTACAACATGGTTTAACGGTAATAATGTTCGTCATGTGAGTCTTCTCTGTAAACATATCTAAAAGATCTTTCGTTGTTAACCTGTTCGTATTTAAACTTCAAACGGAAATATGATAAGCTTTTCAATCAAAATACAGTATTTTAACCAAACACATAACGATAATTTAATTTGGAAATATCTGGTGCATGTGTAAAATAAAGATATGTTAAAACCATTTGATAATGTATGGCTTTTCGTGTGGGGCACATATCTTTAACTTGTATTAAATTTTTAAATGCTATGTTAAAAAGAACAGCAGTAGAGACTCTTAAGATATATTAAAATCAATTCAATATATATTTTACTTAATTAGTTTTTTCCGAAGTATTCCGAAATACCGGAAATCCGCGTTTGTTTGTGTTGTTGTGGTTTGGTTTGCGAATACATTGTTTGGTAAATCATTGGACATTGAAGCATGGATTTTTCGCAGTTTGACGATATTAAATTCAAAAACTCTAGAAGCTAACAATATTTATGTGGAAGATTCATCAACAAGCAACACATGGATATTTATTTGACAGATAACATATGATTATAAGAACACGAAATAAATTATTGTTTCAGATTTGTCTTTTTCGGTTTATTTTCCACCAATTGGAGCAGCAGACGACAGGTAGTGGGAGGAGAGAACTTGCGCCCTAAAATTGAAATAATGCATGAAGATGTTGGCAAAACATGGTGTATATTGTACAACAAAAGTAGTCGAGTCGTTAAGTTTGAATCGTTTGAATATATTTAGTTCGATTGCGATTACAAAAGTATGCATTCGTACTATAGCATATAAGGTGTTCATGTATGATCATGGGATAAATTAAATAGTCTTACTTAAATATATGGCTTGCATTTCTGTATTTAGCTACTCGCAACCGTCTATCATTACAGGGAAAACTCAACGACTCAACAAAAATTTATTTGAATATAGTCAATGTATGAAAAAAATTGTGCGTCTATATTCGCAAACAAATCATCTTTGTGAATGACCTACTGGAATACCGAATTGCAATATGATCACGTGAGTCTTACTCTTTGCATACTGCGGCGCAGACAAGGTGGGTGATTAGCGCATTGTGTCCATCAATTGTGTCCAAGAGAGGTGGGCAAAGCTGGGTCTCACACTGTTGTTCGGTCTCATCAGTTCCGAACTGGGACAAAAGTTGCTTAGCGAGAGCAACGACTGAAAAAATTCTTTATTTGTATAAAACAGACGTTGGTTAAAGCATAAAAGCGTGACCATGTTGTTAATATTCAAAATACTATAATGTTGATCGAACATCTTCAGCTTATGTCTTATATCCAAGTATGGCCTTATTGAAGAATTTCTTAAAACCAAAATAAATACTGCCGTAGTGTATGGCATACTTTCATGAAATGTAAATTTCACAACTTCAAAATACTGACAATATGAGTAAAGATCTAAACAGTATTAATCGCCGTATACTTCAATATTGAGTCAACAAATTTAACGCCTACCTTTTATACGTAAATAATAATTTATTTGTTGAATATAAAATAGCATTATTTTATAAAATACCAACGAAATTAAAATAACTAACATACTTTATGTCAGTTTCGTGTGTTACTATTACTTAAAAAAACTTAACGGGGTATGCATTTCTTAACATAATTATTATCGAAGATATACCGATAGATTTCTAATATACTTGTATACATAAGAATGACAAAATCCAGTGGTTTGCAATCATCATACACAGTAAATGAGGATCGAGGTCCAATAGTTATATGTATACACATGAATAAATCTTTATGATAACATTCCAATTGTGAAAATGTGGTAAACTTTGCGTAATTGTTTTCATAAACACACTCACTGTCGTATCCCCCGAGCAAAGACTCGATGAATCTCTCGTTGACGCTGGCACTGAGCACGAACGGCATCAGGCAGAGAAACACGACGGCCAACTTCATTTTGATATTTAACTGAGCTAAACACCAATAAAATGTTTATGCTTTTAATAAAATCAACTTATATGCTTCTGTGTATTTACAGGTTGCCTATGAAAAACCCTTATTTTCGCGAGAACATTACATGATTTTCGAGAGAAATGGAATGCATATGAACAGCTGCTATGAAGTCAGCGTAAGATTTAAAAATATTAAGATTCTGCAAACGATTAAATACGTCTCCAATAAATATTTGCATAATTGCTCCTAAGCTGATTTACAATAACAAGTCTACATAATTTAAACGCTATACCTTAAATGTAACAGCTTATTCAAACTAAGGTGTACCTACCTGATTGATAACCTCTCTGACCATTCACTGAGGTCCAGCGTTATTATATAGTATATGGTCATCTTGCATGACATAACAACTGGACCCAATATACGGCCCACTTGAGATAAATAAAACCAAACTGTTATTTCTGATCTAGTTCACGGCCACGTCTTAGTTGTAGTTTGATGGTAGAATGAAATAAAAATATATAAAAACATGACTTTGCATAAAAAGTGTTCATTTTATAAGACGTTGTATTTGAAAAACAGGTATATAGGTTAACATTGGAACATTTGCTGCGTGTTGCTCTGGTTAAGCGTTGTTAATATAAAGAAGTGAAACTCCAGCTGCTGAGGCAGTATTGCATTCTCATTATATACAATTAGATGGTCCTTTATTTAAGGCAAGTGACCAATTGCCAAAATAGTACGAAACAGCACAATACGAAACAACATACATACATAGAATAATAAAGCTGGATCACCGCCTTGGAACGGTCAATGCAAAGCATTGTGGGTTTAAACCGGTTTGAGAACGCTCAACCTCAAAAGTGGCCCAGCAATATTGGTGATACATATAAGTGTAAATAAAATTATAATCAATAATCCACGGGAATTAAAACGCATTGTACTGGTAACAAGAATGGACAAATATATATATATCGATTTGATATGTCTTTTTGCGCAATATGTATTGTATTTTCTCTGCTATAAAATGTTATTTTAACTCAAATATTAATATTTGACGTTGAATATAGTTCAAACCAAGCATTTATCGATATTTGTGTATACTTTCCTCTAACTAACTATGAACCTAACTGGTTTGCGTATAGATATGTGTGTACGACCTTTAAGTTGTTCTTATCCCAGTATGGAAGAATAGATTTTGTCAAGGTGTATTACCTTTGGGTATGTATTCATGCACATGTTATATCATAATTTTATTGAATTTTATTTTTAGGAAATATTGTAAATGGGCAATTGAAAATACGGATCGAGTAAGACAACTGAAGCCATAAAAGCTATAATATTTTCTTTCACTTTTATTCGGACGTCTACCAACTAAAGTAACTACAATTGAAGTGCTTATTTTAATAGCATGCATATGTGTGAATAGCTCTGCCTTGTAACATGTTTATTAGATGGTTTTAATGAGGAACAGCTCTTTTCGGATTCCTCTACATTTGCCAGGCGCTTAGCGGAACGCCATATACGACATTGAATTTAACGAGGTTTAGGGGGTTAACAATAGTATTCATATTTACGAGTATTGGACCTTTGAACTCTTGTTAAGGAGAGAAAGCCCCTATTAAAATTCTACGTAGACAGTGAGTATTTAAAATGGAATGGGTGAGCTGACATAGAAGAGGTCTTTTTTATGAGGATTTCATCCGAACACGATTTTTGACAATGCGCTCATAGTATTGCCTTTAATTTATTGTTTACTATAGTACACGCATCATCAGTTGTGAACCGTATGATCGTATCGACTATCAACTGACAAAAAATAAGAACTATTTCTATCAACGACCTGGTCTTGTGCACGCGTTCCTTCCACTCAGACCAATTTGAACATAACCATCACGATGTTACCTGTTTATAGACGTTGACTTTTATCGAGTCGTGATTGTCACGATCTCAACCGACTTGAATGGTTGTCATACGATATCTCTGTAAGTCTTCCTGGTCGAAGAATATCGAACGACCACATAACAGCATTTACAGAGCGAACGGTGCAAAACTCAGGTGAAGCCCGATGTATGTTTGTTTTGGTGAAACAATATTCTGTATATACCTAGAATAAAGAGTAAATACATAAATAGAGGAAATGCACAAATAATCCACTTCTTTGTCTGTTAGATTTCGACAAGTTTTAAATTTAATAACGTAAATTTAGTTTAACCTGTATTCCTCTGTTAAAGATACAATGTTATTCCGAAATTACCAATTAAAAATAACAACCATGTACCATAGTTTTATTTACTTTGAACAGACGCTTCAAAAGAGGTGTTATTATATTGTGTAATGAAATGCATTTAAATTTGACTTGTAAGCTGTCTAAAAGATTTTTTGTCGATTTCACGAAGTTCTTGAGTAAATTGCAAATCTTCTTTCTGATTTAAAAACTACTTTCCTTTACAGTAACTATTTATAAACTTTAAATGTATTGTGTGGAGTAACCAAGCATTAACAGATATGCAACATAAAGTTGAAAACACTCATAATATTCGAGTGGTTCCAAACGTTGTTACCATTAAATCTATAAGGGAACCAACCAATGTAAGTTTACCTGGTGCATTTTGACATGGTGGTTGACACGCAGTAGATAACATCGAACATATCGTAAAATTCAGAATTTGAGAAGTTTTCGACCAGTAACAAACAACACAAATCTTTTTAAGTGTCTTGTTCTTTTGAACACATAAAGCTCTGTTTGCTCAATCGAAAAATTGATGTCTCGTAGATGGAATATTTTCGTCGCTTCATATTATAGCACGCGAAATTTGAAGACACTTATAAATGCACATTTTAAAAGATAATATGCTAGGAAAAGTGTGTATTTGTACACATGAACTATAGCAACTTACGTTTTTTGCTTCCAAAATATTATTCGTAATTCATTATAACTCGGTTTGAGCTTGTGTATCAATAGTACAAGCCTATTGTACGTATTCTTCAACATGTTCATGTTCTTCAAATCAACAACCAAATATATGACAAAAGTTTAAAACAACATTATAGGATTGCAACGTACAACATTATTCGGCCAAAATAATGAAGTAGTATTAAAAATATAATATAAATGGTATTTAAATCATACATATTGCGTATAAAAAAAGCACAACCATTTGGCCGCTTAACGTGATGTATTTACATAGGACCGTTATGGTTTTGTATTGTTTATCATGATCATGTACATCCGTATATCGGTTTGGTTAGGCTCCAGTCGAAACATGATTGTTTCCATGTAATCACCATTAAGCTCGTTTCGGTCTTTAACAACGTTCTATGAATTATTTTTATAATGTATTGGGTTTTTTTTTTTAAAATGGTGCGAAATTACACGATTTATTTCAATTACTTTGATTATTTGTAGCAAAAGACCCTTTTTGTTTAGACACAATTCCACGGCTTAATTTCAGTTTAAAGGCATTAATTAATTGCATTTTTGTCGTGTGTGGTTATTTCCTGTATCCTATGCGTATCTGCAACATTTTGGAACATTTCATCGGGGACTTTGCAAGGCGAATGTTTGAGTTATTATTTAAATAAATGTGTTATTATCTAAATTTAACCGACCCTACTTTCCGAGGCTGTCTTCGTGTTGGAAAAAATGGGAGGTTTATTATAATTTGCATTTTATTTATATTTACTACCCAAAACTCGTGAACTGAAAAGCATCCGGGCGCGATAAATTCGGATACACATATAATACAATTCTTTGTCTTTATAATATGTAATAGTTTCGGTCAAGTTTTTTGTAGTGTGAGTAAACGCCCATTTCCCTGCATTGCATGTATACCGATCATACAGACTTGAGAGAGAATTGTGCGATGAATGAAAATGATGTGTCACCTTTTGGAGCTAAACTATTGTTTGCTAATAATAAGGTGTGCAACAATGAGGTTTAAATTATTCAACTTGACAGAAAAGCATTTACACTGTCCGTAAAGTGTAAACGTTCTTACTGTAATGGCTGTTATAAAAAACCTAATGTTGGTTGGCAGGCTGCAGGTTTCAGTTTTAATTTGCCCAACACTTGCAACGATTAAACCGGAGAAAATATGATACAACGGAAACAAGTTGATTTAATGTCTCGAATCAGACTGAAATGTCATCCCCTCCCTCAAGTACGTTTATCCGATCTAACCAGATATCAGTTTCTCTACTTTCTTTTTTATTATATGAAAACATATGGCAAATAGACAATCTTTAATCAACCCCTCATCACGCACTACGAAGCAGATCCAGTTCTTGTGTGTGTTGCCTTCCATGTCGCCGCGGTTCCTTATGATAGCGACGGAAATTGGAAACTTTACACTGTCACATTTTACGGATATATGAGGCTTCGTTAAGCCATTCTTTGGTAACATGATGCGTTTGTCTTATGTTACTGTAATATTTGCGGTCGTTAAGTATGCATCTATAGCGCAAATAAAGCATTCGATAGTGAGGCAATTGTGACCAGGAACTGCGGGTTGAATTCTACTGGAATGTTGACTTCGACGACGTTATCGTTCTTCAAAGGGATACGTGACCAGATTTGATACTCAACGTTTAATATTCGTTCGCCCAGACGTGAACTCAGAAGTTGGATAAACTCAAATCAATAAATGTGACTTGTTAAAATTTTGAATAATGCAGGGCATTATAAATTGTCAGGGTTAAAGCTTGATAACAATATTTAAATTGAAAAGAATAAAGTATTGTGTATGGTTCATTTTCGTAATGCTCATTTTATTATCTCCTAATGTAGATTAAAATTCATCTTTGTTGAAACAACATTTAATAGCATGGAACTGTTTTCGTTAAATAACCATATATATCATGCCCGAGCAATAAAGTTGTCCGAGCGGAGGTATTCTGGTTCCATGATATCTGCCTCTCCTTTTGTCGTCGTCGCTCGGACTTAGGATTGTTTTATATCGATAACGTTTACAGGTTTTAATCCACTATTTTTAGAGTTGATTTTTGTCAAAGGTTTTACTAATCTTTTTCCAGAGCATATTTCGAAACATTAAAGAAGTAAGCCACTTGAAATTTAATATCAAGATGATTAAGGTAGTGAGAAAGGTATAAAAACTATAAAGCTGGCTTCTTTATGGTTATAATTATTACTCTTTAATATTTTTGGTTAAATATTGTGCTTTTTTAAACTATAAGAGGTATCATCTTTAAACTTTGGTACATTTATAGATAGCTGTAAGAGTATGTACAATCATATTGTTCCCTACTTAAAGAGTTATTGTCTGATTTGTTTGTTTATTCTTTTAACGGCAGAATAACTCGAAAATGAGAAGAGCTGTCAACTTTTAACTTATAAATAGATAAGCATATCTAATTGAGTAGATGTGCAGTGTAAAAATCATGCAACTCTAAAAAAATTTTATAGTTTTTCGTCTTCAACTTTGTTAGGAGCATATTTTGAAAATTGATAAAATTAAAACTTAATAGGTAGCTAGATCTCATTATTTGCATGTGAATTTAAAAACAAAAAGTGAAGTTTTGCTTTCATAATTCTATTAATTGTTCAATTGTCAAACGTTTTACAAAGCATACATGTATCTTGAGTATAACATTCATTTTGATATTTGAACTTGATATGTAAGTATATTTTATCGATTGTATTTGCAGTTTACAATAGTTTAAAAGGTATGTTTTTTATTAATTTATAGCATTTAAATTTTGAACGGTGAATTTCTTGCAATCTGTACGAAGTATCAACTAGACATCACATTTAAGATATACGTATATGATGGGTATGGCAGTACAAAAGGGCCTTTTGCTCCTTATTTTATAATAAACCAGGGATTACCCAAATTTCCCTTTCATTTTTTCCTGAAATATCTCTACTCTAGTATGAAGTGCAAAGAGAAACTGCGTCATAAATGAAACTTGCATCGCTGGAAACCAGTTCGAACAGATAGTGTCAAGATAAGCCTTTTGATGGCCCGCGTACTCGTTTAGCGCAACGTCGCGCACTCTACTCTTGCATACAACCCCTAATCCCAGTCAATTAAAATTCCTAATGAACTAATTAATGTCGTACCCTCCGTGTAGAGTCTCGATACATCTATCGTTTACGCTGGCCATGAACACGAACGGCATCTTGCAGAGAAAAAAGACGGCCAACGCCATGCCTTTTGATTTGTGTCGGGATCCACCTTTTATTAAACCCACATACTTTGAGTTATATTTTATTATAACATTGTATTTGACGAACATTATACAATGCATTTCGACAACAACAATTGTTATGTATGAATTATAATCAAAACGTTAAGTGCCTTAAATAATCGTTGCTATTCAAGACAATAAATACAGCACAACACCTAACATTTGAATAAAGTGAAGGCTCAGCCTTTATATGATGAGCGGAGTAAAACGAAGAATACGGTGCTCAAACCGGCTCGATGATCATTTGATTAAAAAATAAACATTGTTCAAAAGTGATAAAACAAACACTTGTGAATAACCATCAAGCCCAAAATATTCCAATTCCATTACTAAAGGTATACATTCACTTACTTGCACAGAGTCAACATTTTTAACATACTTTATTTTAATAATAGCTCTAAAATATATCGATACTATATAATTACTTTGAATAATATTTATATGCTTATTTAATATATATACGCAGAAAGAGGTTAATATTTACGAAATAATGTCTTATACGCAATGTGAATTATCTGTAAACACTTCTTTGCAAGGACCGTTCCTAGTCGATGATCATGGTTTTTATTTGATCATTTTATGTTTGTTTTTTAGGTTGGTGTACTGTTATAAAGGTGGCGGATATGAACAAACATGTTTATCATATAACTTTTCTGAAATATCATCGTTTGCTATGTAATGTTCTGATAAGATGCATGTTCAAAACGAATGTGTTTTAATTACGAATGTTTGTTATTTGATGATGTTCTTCAAAGTCGCGACATACTCCATCAAATACATTCCAATATTGGCAAACCGCTATTATTGTTCATGAATTAGTCTAAAAAAAGTAGACGCTTTACAACATGTCATCATTACATTGACATATTTATCATGTGAGACCGTGTTCCGATTTATGCTTGATGGCATATGATAAATTGCCATTTTCATACGCTATGTGTATACAATTTAAGATAATTTCAAGACACTGCTGAAGAAGAATTGTTTATTCGTGTCAATTTCAATACGAAACATTACCAATGTACGAATATTGTTATCTGTATTAAATGTATTTTAACCAGCATGTTGAGCAAGGACTTGAACCCTGAAATGAAAAAACAAACACATAATATAAGTTATCATGTACAGTATTACTTTTGATATGTGCAATCATTATAAGAACAAGTTCATTTTATATTTTTATTTGTTTACGCAACATTATGTAGTTTAATATATTGTTAGACGATTTGAAATTAATAAAACAAACTTAAGCACAATACAAGTTGAAACATTCGAACCGAAGGAAAAATCCTTACTCTTTGCATACCGCGCCGCAGACAAGATCCGTGATAAGGGAAATGTGAAAATCTAGTGCGTGTACAAGCGGTGGACATAATTCTTTCTCACACTGTTGCTCGGACTCAGAAGTTCCAAACTGGGTCACTATCTGCTGGGCGAGGGAAAAGACTAAATTTAAATAGAAGAGAAACAAAAGAAAACAATGCACTGAATGTTAATTCATTTCGATCTTCAATTTTTGACTACAGCTTTTAAACATTGATGTTGAATGTCAATGTATGTACATGTAGTCTTGTATGGAATAGGCAGTAGGTCACTAATGAATGGTAATAAAAATTACTTCAACTCATAGTGCTTCTTTAGTGTCATTATTCGTTAATTAAATGCAATAGTTTGCAATGTCTGTGCGTAAATGTATTTTCATTGTAAAACACTATGAGGTAAGAAAGTACAGTACTTTTACGAATATTGCATACACTTACTGTCAATTCCTCCAAGCAGAGACTCGATGAATCTCTCGTTGATACTTGCACTGAACACGAACGGCAACAGGCAGAGGAACACAACGGCCAACTTCATGTTTGAAAAAAGAAATACAAACAAATCTAAAGAAAATGGAATATTCCTTCCGTCCAACACTCTCAAGTCTGACTGAGTTTGTCGATCTATGCATGTTATAAGCAGTGAATTCGTTTATACTAGATATTGAACCCCACTATCACTACGAGTGCTTGACAAGCTTACGCAAACGGTGTATATGCGTCATACACAGGATGATTATTCAAAATGTGGTAAATTTCGGAACCTACGTTTTTTACACGCATAAACGGTAACAAAAATGGTCAAAACATTTGAAGTGCATGGCATTATTTTGATAATATTGGTTTGCGACAAAGACAACTTTAAAAGCAACCAATGCAAAAACGATTGCAGTTGTGATGTGGTAATGGATGCACCAGGATTCCTTCATAGTTGTTTTTAATTATATTTGCTTATATTGCTGTAACTACATGTGTATGAATATTGAAGAAAATCTTTATTATATGAATTTCGGTGTATGGTTGACGTGGTCGATGTTTAACCAAACAGTATGTTGTCGTATATGCTTCAATGTAACATGGCATTGTTATACACGCGCTGATCACAAATAAACGTGCGTCAACTCATAACCACAAATATTATAATATCATTATTATTTTTGTTGTTGAAACGTATGATAAACCGATTATGCAAATTGTTATTACAACTGTCGACAAATAAAATATAAGATCAAAAGTAGACAAAATTTGACTTATACTTTAATTGTTTTCATGCATGTGAGAATACCCAAAATATCCAAAACGAGGTATGAGACTGTCATTCATTCATCATTTACCATTAATATTATATAAATTGTGAAGGTAAACTGTGCTATGTGCTTTAATATGATAAATTATTGGCAAGATTCATTTATGTTGAACACATTGTGCGAGATAGAAATGAAACTAACAGTGCATGTTCAGAAACTAGTATAATTAGTTAAACTATTTATTTTAGCTCGATTTCATTTAATTTACTGACTTCTTAATTGAATCGCTCGCGAGTCCGTTACATTTACCCTATAATATGGTTCCTTGAGTTTCTGAATCGAAATATTTTCGAAAGCCAGTTAATTTCTAATGCCCAAGTAGTCAACAAGTGGTATTGTTTCCCTGCTGTTATGGACACGGCTCTCAATTCAGTCGAACGCTCTCGTCAACTGTAGTAATTTCCAGCCACGGCAACGACACTGTTAAATTGTCGAGCGTCTTGTCTTTGAACTTTTAACCGATGTGGATTTTTGTGCATTTTCAGTCACGCCTTTCAAAAAAGAATAACGTTCTGGAATTACAATATGCTTTCACAATATTTAAGTTTACCTCAGTGTTTGTTGAAGTGCACATTTTCTGCTGACGACCACCATAAGACGAACACGCCATTTTAGACTTTAAAAAATGATAGATTCCATGCAAAGCTTTGTGGGTGTAAACCGGTGAGGGGTCTAGCAAATATTCTCACCTACTCCAACATGTATTAAATTCAACGAAAATGGTATCTTAAACGACTCCAATTCAATGTATATATGTAGACCGAAAAACAAACATGAACGCAAAATCAATTTATCACACTCCTTGCCTTTTGTGAATATTTATACGTGTCTTATTGACCTGAAATTGTACACGTGTGGTACAAATAGCTTAATACACGTTGACACGTTAGGCATATTTAAAAGACTTAAAAGTATGTATTTCCTTAAAGGTTACATTTGACGAAATGACGTGTATGTCTTCGTGTTTGAAAGGAGTTCTTATTAGTAAGCAGTTCCTTCCCTCCTTAGGTATAATAACCAATAAGCAATCGCATCCACGAATTGTGTGGCTATTTACTTTTTCATAAATACTGTATTAGCATCAAATCTGCACTCCATTCATGTTCGTTGAAATATTAACGTTTGGAGTGCTTCAATGAAGGCATAGGGCGTTTGTTTTTCTGAGGGTGACATCAATTGGGCCTATGGTATTTCCTTAAAAGAAAATTGACACTATCTTTTTTATTTGACACTTTCAAAAAGTATGTCTCATGTGTATCTAGCCATTGATTTGTTTAATGGTAAAGGAAAGAAACTAAGTCCTTGTTCTTGTTGTAAATTTTGAATTTCACCTGAATTGTTAAGCTAATTTAAGACAATATCAACATTTGCCCTCCCCTTCCTGTTCCGGGGTAAGAAAATGTAATGGGCTTCATAAAGCGTTCCAATACGTTGATAACTGAAAAATATTTATTTCGTGTTTTCAATTAGGTCAAGTGTGTATGTGTTTCATTTAAGCTAATAATTCTGAGCTATGTGTTTATGCTCGCAAAACTGGTGCAAAACAATTCGTTGCATCAGGTGCTTAAAAACAAAGACGATGTCATAATGTTAAATACATAAAACATATGCCACAAATGGCGCATCCAAGTTATCATAACGATACATTGTTATACCATTCCTCAAATGATGTGTATTAGACAAGATATGAACATTATAATCATGACTACACTGCAGTTAACAAATTCGTCTAAGAAAACTAAAATATTTACATTCTAAATAATATGTTATTGATGCAAATTTGAAGGTTTGAAAGTTAGATAGAACCATAATTAATGTGAAACCACATGTCTCATAATAATTCTGGCCAACTGTCTTTGTAAATTACTTATTATCTACAGTTGTTTACTCCTATAAAAGTCCATGTCAGTATTCTGTAATATATCAACTTTAAATGGCTATACATTTGAAAAACGTACGAAAATCGCTAAGGGTTTAACTATGGTTGTATTTGTGTCTGTGCGGTAACCGTAGCTTGCATCATGCTTATGTTTCATTCGGTATTGTATGTTCTAGACTGTAAAGCATAGCAAATTGGTCACTTGCCTTATATAAAATATTACGGATGATTATCAGACTTTCTTTGCAGGTTATATTTCGGCATTTCCAATTCATATATATGAACGTGACGAACGCGCTGTTATTTACCAAATTGTTTTGTGTACACATATAAACAAAACATTGTATGGACTTGATATGTATCTTTTCAACAACAAATTACTGGATTAAAAATAATCAATTATAAAGACAGTACGATTTAAATAAACAATGCATTTATTCGAGTTGTTAAACAGCGAAACGTTATTTTAACAGTGCTGTTTTATTTTCCCGGTGCAAAGTGACCGACAAGTACATGGGCCCCGAAAGAAAAGATAGGGATTAATATACGTTATATTTGTCAAAGCCTTTGAACGCATAATATACACAAGTTATTTTAAATACTAGGAACAGTATTGTCATATATCGTAAGTCCAGAAAAAATTGGAAGAAGCAACTATGACAAGCACTAACAACAATGCAAAAGTCATATATTGTCACTGCTAAAATATGACAAGTTTAGGAATGTTCATGGCCCTTGTACTAATTCAGCGCGTTTACACGTGATGTCTAATATTTACATAACTCTCCAATATAACAAAATCACGCAATATATATGACGGTGCTCAGTCCATTATTTAATTTAAGGTACAGCATTGGGAATGTTTGTAACAAATAAGTTTATTTCGCGAGGCTTAAAAAAACTTAACCACGAGCATTGGCGAATGGTTAAGGTGCTCGTTTCAGGCAAATAAATTGTTCATTGTTCAACACGTACACCTAGTATTTTTATTCCACCATTTTGTCATTGTTTCTGTCTTCATTTCCACAGAAAAGTGAAAATGGCTGAAAACAAAACACACAAACATTAACTGACGTCATGAAAATAAATAAAAATGGCCACACTATATTGGGCGTGCTTCCTTATCATTAGATGTGAATACAACACAATTTATGTGACGGGTTTTTAGGTCGTAAATAGTAAATGGTTCATGCATGATGATGGGATAAAATTAGATGAATCCACAACGTTACAGTGATTGAAATTTGTCTTAAGCTTCTTGAAAACGTTCATTATTTCAAATATATGTTTCAAACGCCCGTGAAGCCGATAAGCCATGCTAACTAACATATAACGTATCCGTTTATGTTTAAATTATTTATTGAAGACGTGTCAGTGTTCGTTCACTGTTACGTACATAGTTAATAAGAAAAAGCGTTTTATATAGAAACACGTATTTACGTATATATTGAAAACAAACGAAATATGTTAAATGTGGTAAACTTATGACTATAAAACGTTATTATTGGCATTAGCATACCTACTTTCGTATCACCCAAGCAGAGATTCGATGACTCTCTCGCTAACGCTGTCACTACACACGAGCGGCATCAGGCAAAGGAGAACGACTGCCAACTTCATGCTGGTATCTTCCAGAGATTAATACCAATACAAGGTTTCTGTATGAATACAAATACATTATTTTAACAGTTATTCTAATCAGTAATATTTTGTTGAAAGAACGTTAATTTACGTGAAAGGATGTTCGGATGAAAATTTCATGCAAATTGACAGCGTCAGGGGTGAAAGCTAAATGTCGAAAATCACGTCAACAATTTTCAAATGATTCAATACGTGATAGACTTAAATATATGCATATGGGTTTTCGAATATGGCAAGTCTTAAGAGTTCAAACGCTATTCCTTAAAGAGAACCATAAAGTCAATGTAGGGTGTAGGGTTAACCTACTTGCTTGAGAATTTAACTGATTATTACATTTTCACCGTCTGAATTATATAACATACTGACGGTCGTCTTTCAGGACAAGGCAACTGGAATCAATATAAAGAGCATGCGTAACTGCGTGAAAATAAGACCAAAACAAAAATAATTGCAGATTGTTGCATTCGTTTGTTAAATCGAAACGGCACATTTGCATTCATGTTATTAAATACGTGTCGTTTGTGGATACTGACTTTGAAACTTATTTATAGTATTTATTTTCCTTGGAAACCAATATTTTGTATAAGGATGTATTAACAATTAACATTTGGTGATGTATCCATGCATATTCTATATTATGTTGCATTGTATTTGTTGTTGAATGACGCAAACAGGCAAGTGATAAAACGGATCCAATTTGGAATTGACATGTACACCGAAAACGGTTAAGATGATTTTTTCTCACTTGTTTTTACTTTTGGACGTCAATCAGGTGAAGAGAAAATAATTACGTGTTAGGATCGTTATACAGAGATGTGCAAGGCTCAGCCATGCATTATTCTAATGAGATGCTTGTAATGAATAACATCTTTTCCCGGGATTCGTCTATATACCTATATATGTCTGGTACTCAGCGGAACGCCATCGACGACTTTCAATTTTCAACAAAAAGCTGTTTGTAAACTAGTAGTTTTACTTATACGAGCATTAAACCATTCAAATGCCTCTCTACAGGGAGAAACTTCAGATCACTTGTTTATGGAGACTGTTAATATTTAAGGTTAATAATTAAGTTGTATTAGAGGTATTTTTATTACTCTTTAACCGAACTCAATGTTTGGCGAGACATTAATTTTGGTACTTTCATTGTACAATGTTAACATATGTGTTCGTGGTTGTTTGCAATCGTTCATCACGATATTCAGTATATAGCAGAATAATTTTATCATTGTCATTGTCGTTCCTATTTAGAATGCACCGAAAGATTGTCACTCGATCTCAGTACATAAACGATAAAGGCTGACCGGACATGAACGATCGTACAGTGCAATAAGGTTTAAACCTTTCTTTGTCTTGGTTATGTGTGTTCGACGGGACTATAAAGACATAGGCAGAACACTTATACAGGATGAAAAAATGAATCAACGTGTATTCTCCTTTTTTACATTTCAAAAAATCTATATATTAGTTTGATGTACAAATTACATTATTACACACTACAATAATTATCAAATACTTTCATTGGGATAAATGGTAGGACCAACAGTTCAATTAAAAAAGTCATGTGATCTGTATCGTAGATTGTTTATCGTATACATTTGATCAAATGCGTGTATTATAATATCTTCCCATCAATTACAGATGACTATGTTTCTTGTCGACTGTTTTATTTCGTGCACATGATAGTGCGCCTGAAAGGAAGCTGAAATGTATAACATCGATGTCAATAAATAAATGTTCTTCAATTATGGATGCATAATGAAAACGTAAAACCTCTCTTCCTTTTCTAAATATACTAATGCTTTTCAGAATTACAATACACTGATTATTTAACTAATAATAAACCGAAATCTATCTTGGAGATATGACTTCAATGTCAGTCATGACGCAGATAATTGTACTGGTTCGTAGGATTGCTCTTATCAAAGTCACGATAATAGCAACTATCACATTACCATTGTAAGATGTCGTAGTGTACTTGAACATTGTTGGCATGTCGAATATAACAGGGACGGCAAAGTACAATCCATAAATCGTTATTGATTGGTTTTCTCCTAAGTTTTATTTTACATTTAAATGTGCATCAAGATCAGTAAGTAACAGTATTAAAACAAATATTTGATGAGGCCACTGGTCCTAAGCAACGTTTTTATCTCTATTTATCAAAACGCGGTTGTTAAATACAAATTATGTATTTAAGCATTTATAATTATTTATAACTATTTCGTACATGAAGGCATAGCTTTCTCAAGTATAAACAAAATACAACATCATCTACGTCAACAACACATAAATCTTAAAAAATTCAAATATTATGATTGTAATCTTTTAGTTTTAACCTATTAATTTTAGCTCTGTTCAATCGAAAGCCTGATGCTTATTTTACCGCTCTCAATTGCATTTCCTTGGTAGATACAGTAGTTGATGATTTTAAACGAGATCGAATGTACGCTCCCACAGTGAAGCCTGAACAATTGCTCTCATTGTTGCTAGACGGACATCATATTTTGTTCGCCACGGCGACCAATGATCCTTCATTTATAACAATAAAAAACGGCCGACAATTATGACACACAACACATTTGATTGGCATGACATACATACAAATAATGCAAAAACATGCATACAACTCGGGTCACTGATTTGGAGAGGACATTGCAAAGAACTTTTGTTTTAAACCGCTTTAAAGCAATATCAATGAAATATAATATATTTCATTTAATTATATGTCATTTAATTAAGACACAAACACTTGTAATTGATAAATGATTGAATTAAGCCTAAGTTTTAACGCATTTTTTATAAATACGCATATTAAGATAATATTAAGCTGTGAGTTTAAGCGCATGCCTTTCAGCTCATAGAGGTTATGGTTCAAGCAGCCCTTAACATGTAGGAGGTTTTGCAATATATAAGCCATACACATTTTTATTTAATTCTTCAAACCATTTCAAATGTTTTTGTTCGTTATTTTACAGATTTTTTTTATATTTTGTATTTATTTATCGATTATATTCCTTCCTACAGTATGCCAATGTTTAGTTGTGTAATCTTTACGTCTTACCGGTGGGCTAGATAAGGATCATTATACCTTTTACGAAGGCTATGTGTTTAGTTTAAAGTCGATGTACAGAATGTTTAGGTAAGTTGGAACTTCTCGCAGGGTTGTTTAATGCAAACGTCCACCTCCATATCTTAACGCTTAATATACATTACAAGTATCATATAAATATTCAAAAGTTAATAATAATGCTTAATTCAAACATAATTTCTTAAATATTAAAGATATAGCAAACTATCTTATCAGGTTTTGTGAGAAACATTGAATTGTCTGGAAACAAGTATGCATATTGTGTCAAAGTCAAAAACGTCAGTTTATACAATCCGACGTTGTGTAGTGAATTCTTGGTGATCATCACAATTCTTAACATTATACGTGAGGCTAATTTGGTATGTGTGGTATAAAACAAATTAAACATTGAATAAACAAACAATACAAAAAAATCAAGTTCGAAGGATAATGATTTATGCAACAAATCTTAACCTAACATTTTTCTCTAACTTTATTTGATGCAACCATACGGCAGTTCGCGACATTTTTGTCCTACGCTACATATAAAAGCTTCAAAGGCTAGTTTCGAAGTTAAAATGATCGAAACATGTCTATCACATAATGCATTGTTTAACCAAGCTGAAATCGTAACATTAAACCTTAATGATACCTTTTATACGTATCTCCGTATTAGTGAATTTATAAAGAGGGCACACAAAATTATCAATGGTGTCTTATTCTTTGCAAATGGCGACGCATGTGGAATCTGTGATCGGAGAGTTGTGACAGGACCGTTTTGGTAAAACACCGAGTTGGCCTGGGTTTACACTGCTGATCGGATATATAAGAGCCTTACAAGACTTTCAAGTATTCTGCATCAACTATGAAAATGAGAACAACGTCCTGACAAATGGAAACATCAATCGCATAATCTATTAAATTGAAATAACGACTCATTCATTGTCTATATACTAAATAAATTCAATTGTCAAATTCAGCCCTAATCAATATTCAGGAAGATATTTAGCAACAGTTATGCCCAAAGTCCATAAAATTCCTCGGGTCATTGAATGTGTGCGCATTTTGGGTTGGTAAGATATTCATTATAAACTCTTTAGGTTTTTATAAATTGTAGTGTGGCCATTGCATCACAAAAATATTAAACACAAATAAAGGAAAATATGAATTTCAATTCAAGTACTATTAAACTTTTCAATGTCCTGATGATTTGTTTAAGTGATACAATTATGTTTACAACCCGTTTAACGGGATTATGAACTGTATGAGCAAATAAGGCATTTTTACCTGAATAATCTAAGCTTTGTATTTTCATCATTTTATTAGCAATTTATGCTTATACACTTGTAATGCAATATAACATTTTCGTAATTCGTATACCCGCACTGTCCGTTGGGTAAAAAGGCGCAGAGTGCGTCGGGAAAATTGCTCAAAGAATCTCTCATTGACAGTGGCACTGAACACAAACGGCATCAGACAGAGGAGAACGACGTCCAACATCATGTTAAATGATATGTTTGACCTTATCTACAACACAACGTTTTGGTTTGGTTGTAAATTATAACCAGCAAAAAGGGTTATTGTTTGTGTGTGAATATTGTTGTTGTTGATGCTTTAAATTTACTAACGTCATGATTGGAAGAAATGTATGCAATAAATGAAGGTAGGTGCATATTCGTAATACATGTTGCCATACATAGAATGGTTGTAACAAATAATTTGGCGTTGACATCGACCGGAGGACCATACAAATAAATAAGATAAAATCACAAAACTGAGGTATGTCAATAAAATGAATCTCATAACATTGAAATTCATCTTAAACAGCATTTTAAATAATAATTGAGTTAAACGGCAAAATGAACCACATATGTTATGATTTCCCCCAAAAAATAGTTTTACGTCCTGGAAATCAGAAGTGATGAAATCTAATGTTTTAATGATGTGTACAAATGTTTCCTACATAAGATTAAATACATAAATGATATTTATAGTTGCATATGGCTTTCTAGCAATACTTAGGTATATACGTTTGACAAATTGCAACGCCAATCACTAAAAAGCACCTCTAAAATCGCTGGAAGGTGAACCTACTTACTTGCGAATTTCATTGATAATTCACTTTGCACGGGGTAAGTTATATAGTATACGAATGTCCCTCTTTCGTTACATGAAACAGTATACGGAATATGTGAGCTTAATAAAACCTGATAGCTTTTTCTGGTCTAGCTCACATTCATGTTTTATTGTAGTTCCATGGTAGAATACAACATTCATATAAGTAAATTTCCCCTGAGAAGCCAGTTTTTGCAGGGGTTTATTATCATTTGGAGATGTCCTCATGTTATAACATACTGCATGAAAGTGAACATACGGGTAAAATTTGAAAACAGTGAAGCCATTCACGTTTAAATAATTTACTCTTATTTGTATAGCTTGTACGTTTACAAACGTAGAACACACTTAAGTGTTTGATTGACACACATATGTCTGCATAGCTGAACTAGGTTTATGCTGATGTTTTTAATGAAGAACAGCTTTTCTCCGGATTCCTCTACATATGTGAGCGGAAAGAAGTCGACGAAATTCAGCTTCAATGGCTGTGTGTTGGTTACCAGTAGTTTTACTATTTACGAGCATCGAGCACTAGTTCACAAAGACAGTTAATAGTTCAAGGAGAATCAGTAAGTTCTAATGGAGTTTTTTATAGTTGACGAGGCGCTCATGTTGGTACGTTCACTATAAATTGTACACATCCTTGTTTGTAATTTAATCGTGAAGACTTTCATCAGTCTGAGACATAAGATAACAACGATTGCTTGAGCAACCGTGTTCATTTGCAAACGTTCCCCTTATCATCACGATGTAACTGTTTATAGCCGAAGACTTTTATCAAGTCGTGATCGTCCCAATATAGAATGCGTCAAGGGATTGTCGCACGATCACTCCAAAAACGTTCCTGATTGAACCGGGAGAATTTATAAGAATAAAGACTGACAGGACCTTAGCGGCGTTATAGATAGTGCGATCGGTGCAAACCTAAGGTTACGTCCGGCGGTGATTGGCTGGACTGTTAGGGCATAGGAACAGCAATTTAGTCGGAAAATAGAATTGTAAAATGAATCAGTGTTTATCCCTCTGTATCATTCTATTACAAAATTAATTATGTATGAATTTTTTTTAATTAACATTAGTACTGACGTTGAATACCGTAGATTATGGATGGATATGAAAAACGCAAAACATAACTTCCTTTCATTGATACGCAAAATATGTTTCATTTGAATAAAAATTAAGCTTAATTAAGAAAACAATGAAATTGACGATTAAATGTCATTGTAAATGTACTGATTAAATTATTATATGCTGTTGATATGGTATTACTTTCAATTTGCTCATAATCATAACAGTTTCGAGCTCACGGGCCCACGTGTCTTTTCATTAAAGTCTTCATTGCAAAATGGCATTTTAGCAATACAACATAGAACACATACATGCATTGAGTTTTTTCCCTTGCATTTCATTTTATTAAATGGCCTAACAGTCATTATATGACATCAATAACACATTGCCGTTTTTCTCGATAAATGAGATTTAACAAGTTCACAATCAACACGTTTATAGTTCTTGTGAGCTTTTTTCATACGACTTGTCTTAGGTAATAGTATGGTGGATGTTTTGCAAACGCAGGTTGGTATTTCTTGAGCACTAGGAAATTGCAAACGCAGGTTGCGAAAATATTCAAACGATGATGAAACGCGCACTGTTCACATTTTTGAAAATCTTCAAATTTATGATAAGGTTACAAATACGAAAATATTAACTATTCAAAACAATATATGACTACGGAACTTCAACAGACGCGATACCCGCCAAAACTCACGAAAATCCCGTGCATTAGTAAACACGTATGTTTATTGAACTGTGACGAAAAGAATAAAATATTGTGTCACATCCAATAACTCGCGTTTCATATCTCTATTGGTGTAGTCTTTAAAAGTTTATAAAACATTTTAGAAATATATTTTAACAAATAGTAATTCTTTTATTACAGAAAAATGACGTTCGTGTGTAAAATCTGTGTGAAGACATTTAAATCGGAGTTGGGGATTAATGCTTCATGATAAGCGCCACAGAGGGACTGGACGATTCGCCTGTTGTGGAAATACATTTTACACAAAGCAGGCGTTCAACAGACACAGGTGTGTATTTTGTTTTTAGTACAATGCTAGGTTCTGTCGGTTTAAAAATCAAAGTACAATTCAACATAGGTCACTGCATTCTGAGCGAAAGTGTGTTTTTTATAACCTAGTTGCAAAGCACTATTTAAAATGTTTTATGGTGTTTTCGAAATAAGCCGGCTTAAAAATAACAAATAACTACTAGTGTGGTGCATATTGGTGTGTTCATTATAGTGTATAGTTTTTAACGACAATAATGGTCCAGATAAATTTCAATGCAAATTGTCACTGAACAATTGGCATTTAAACCGCATAAATCATGAATGTACGCGTACCGATACTTCAAGTATGTAATTGGGCCCTTACAAATATTTTTTAATGCGTATTTTGGATTTTGAAATGCGTAAATACGCGTTTACGCGCCTTATCTGGAGCGCTTCTGACGACCATCATTTTGATAAGTTCCATATTAATATGGATAATATTCTGAGAATTTTTCTGTATTGAATAATTATTCAGCAGTTCCAATTTTTTGTTGATTAGGTGCAGCATTCATGGTGTTGAAAAGCCGTTCCCCTGTGAACAATGCGGCAAAAAGTTTTGAACGAAAGATGACCTGAATCGTCACTGTCCTGAGGGAGGTTGCTGCAAAGCAATTTACCTGTTCGATTTGCAATACAAAACTCCGAGAGAAAATTGACCTTCAGGCCCGCCTTGACACCCACAATGGAGAGAAAAAACTTTGCTTGTGATATGTGTGAAAAGAGGTACAGGCACCGCAGTAGTCTATCAAAGCACAGATCTGCAAAGCACCTGAGCCTAGTCATCTGTTGTAGGACGATGATATGACCAAGAATTATTTTTAATGCTTACTAATGTGCCTTGGTTATTTTTTTCAATTAGTTAAAATACAGGCTGCCATACAATAATATATAGTATTGCGCGTGAGTTTGCATCGTACACATTGTGTTTCATATCGTTCATCTTGTGTTGTTTTGTTTGAATTTCCTGTTTTTTATATGATTATTGTTGTAATATTTATTATTCCGATTTAAATCGATTATGATAATGGTTGATCTCATACGAATTATTGTATTCAGTATTGCTCATCAGTGAATTACTGTTGATCTCAGCCGATTAATTGTGATGTATATTGATTATCTGTGATTATTGTTGATCTTATCAAAATCATTGTAATTAATGTTGATTATCTGTGATTATTGTTGATCTCAACCGACTATTTGTGATTTATATAATCCGTGATTATTGTTGATCTTATCAAAATCATTGTAATTTATGTTGATTATCTGTGATTATTGTTGATCTCAACCGATTTATTGTGATTTATATAATCTGTGATTATTGTTGATTTTATCAAAATCTTTGTAAGTTATGTTGATTATCTGTGATTATTGTTGATCTCAATCGATTAATTGTGATTTATTTTTTTCTATGATTAGTGTTGATCTTATCAAAATTATTGTAATTTATGTTGATTATCTGTGATTATTGTTGATCTCAACCGATTAATTGCGATTTATATTATCTGTGATTATAGTTGATCTTGTCAAAATTATTGTAATTTATGTTGATTATCTGTGATTATTGATGATCTCACCATATCCGTTGGAATATACATTTGAGCCGCGCTCTGTGAAAAGGGGGTTTAATGCATGTGCGTAAAGTGCTGTTCAGACAGGCTAATAAGGGACGGCACTTTCCGCCTTTATGATATTTTTTGTTAAAAGAAAGTCTTTTCTGAGAAAAAATCAAGTTTATCGGAATGTGTCGTCCCTGATTAGCCTGTGTGGAATGCACAGGCTAATATGTGACGACACTTTACGCATTAAACCCCCTTTTCACAGAGCGAGACTCATTTGTAATCTGCGATTACAAATGAGTCAATATTTCGAATCAATATAATTAAAATATATTTTCGGTGATTCATCTTTGTCTCATTGGAATCAGTGCGCGAATTGTCAACAATTACATTTAAATCTGTAATGCCTTCTCAAGTGTCACATAGACCAGTTTTATGTTTTGCGTATAAGCTAATCGTTTCTTTTAGAATTTTGGCTTTCGATCTGATGATTACATGTATTATTGCGATACGGGATATTCTTTGCAGCAATAAAACAATTAATCTTCATATTTTTGGTTTGTTTTGTTGTTAAAGACACTGATCTTGTTTGCGTTCAACCGCTGGGATTTTCAATGTTTTTCACAGTATAATCAGACTTATCTCGGTGAAGTGCACTTTGTCATGGATGTAGTATGCCTTCAGCTATATTTTTTGCATTATCTCCAACAATCATATTGTAAGATTGTCAGATTTCTCACTTTACACATACAGACATTATATTGTATGACCAATATAAAGACACTCGTGATTTGCAAGGCGCCCATTTAAAAGTCAATAGTTATTATTATAGTTACAGTTTCGGATCAATAGATAATGGTTTACACCTAAAATGAAAACTGTGTGTCTTGCAAAATAAGAGGAATCGATTGGTTTATTTGTTTCATGATACCCCCTTTTCTTATAGGTATACATTATTTATCCTCATGAAACTAAAAGAAACATACTTTTTTTTTATTTACAAGATACAAGATACATGGCATTATTTTAGAAACTGTAATTTTAAAACTTGAAACAAATAACAGCAAACAATATAAAGTTAGATCAAATATGTCTGTTGTTGTTTCAAATCCCCACAAAAGTAAAGTAATATTATAAAGTGGAAATATATCCATCATAATCAGTTTGAAGAAAGTTAAGGTAAGGATAACTTTTCAACAACAACGTCCACCATTTCCTTTTATTCTTTTGCGATGGTATTTGCTACATTAGGGTTGGTAAGTCTGTTTGATTCATAATCATTTTCCGTTTGTGTGCGATTTTAAACGGTAACATTTTGTGTTTGTGTTGCATTTGTTTTTGTCTCACGCTTCTCTGTATTGCAGGGATATGCGACGTTTTCTTTATTACTGTATGTATCTGTGAAACTGCACTTTTTGTTGATCTCTTCTTTGTCAAAATATCGTTCATTGGATTTGGCGCGTTGTCACTTTGTATTTGAGAGTTCATATCAATAACCCAGTTAGTATCGCGAGTATCACTGTCTGAAAATAATTGTTGGTGCGAGTTTCTTTTTGCTTTATACAAAGGGGATCGAAAAGGTTGCTGAATTGGGGACTTCATTGGTGTAAATTTTCGTTTCATTGCTGTTCGAAAAGTTGAGGTTGTTGGCGGTAGGAATTCAGAAGTTTGATGCATCCAGTTCTTCGTTTGATCCGCTCTGGGTGAGACGTTTTTCGTGTCATTCTGAAAAGGAAAATGATATCATAGGAATGAGTACAACATTCAAAATCGAAACAAAATGGTATTCAATATTCAATCAACAGGTGTATACCACTATCTTATACGGAGTCCGGATAGTGCCATCTATAATCTCGCCCTTCTTTCATCAAGGGTACACACGAATCGATACACGATATTTTGCGCGAAAGTCGCGGCGACGCACGATATTTTGCGCAACAGTCGCGGCGACGCACGATATTTTGCGCGATACACGAAGCGACGCGCGAGAATGTACCACGAAATATCGCCCTTGTGTAGGTAGCCCAAAAGGCGATATATCGTATTAAATATATCGTGCGACGCCGCGACTGTCGCGCAAAATATCGTGCGTCGCTTCATGTTTTGTGCGTCGCCTTTGATGAAAGAAGGGCGAGATTATAGATTTCACTATCCGGATTCCGTAATCTTAACCAACCTGCATTTGCCATATCCAGCTTCAGCAAACTGCGTTTGCTCAACCAACCCGCGTTTGTATATTTTTGAAATTGCAAGAACTTACCAAATTAAATATTACAACAACAACTTTTATCAAAAATTCAGCATCGTGTGCTCTCATTTTTCTAGCAATATGATTTATTCGTGAATGGGAAGTGGAAAAATATATAATCAAACTGCGTTTGCATCGAAAATCTAAATTTTGTGTCGAAGTGTTCTTGAAAATTGCAAAGCTTCGAAACAAGTACAATGCGTCTTAATATGCAAAAAGGTATGAAGCATGTCATAAGCTTTGTATTGTCCAGAAATGTTCACATATTCTCTATAAAAAGATGAAAATTACCTGACGGAGCGGGATGCCTGATGCAATTCAACAACCTGCGTTGACTTTTGTGGTCACGTGACAAAAGTTGTTCATCCCCGGTGTATATCTTTGTTACGAACGCTGTGTAACTAGCCATATATAAATGTGTACTCATAAAATACATATAATTGTATGAACTTGATGTATATATTTTTCGGGTACACATAAGTATCGAATATTTAAATTAAATTTGAATCAGTATAAAAGCAATACTGTATTATCAAACCATTAATGTATTTGAGTTGTTTAACAATGCATCATAATTTTAGAGTGCGGCTTATTTGCCCGGTGCGAAGTGGCCGGTAAGGAATTGGACCCTGAAAATAAACCTTAGGGATTGATATACATTACTATTTCTTAAAGCAATTAAATGCGTAATATATAATAATCATATCAAATACTAGGACTAGTATTATCATATATCATAGGTTATATATTCTAATGAGACGATTTCGGAACAAGCGAACATAATAAGCACCAAAAAACTAGGCAATACATGTAAGCCGAAAAGTGTCCATTATGTAAATCAAAAGGCAATCTGAGGCGCGTATTTAGCGATTTTTTCAATTCCTTTTTTTTGCCTGATCTGTCAATAAGTGACCACATGCCAGTCCTTTATTAAATTTATGGTACAGCGATAACACAAAGCAAACCTAAACCAAGGGCCTTTGCAAATTGTTCATACGCTCGTTTCTGGAAAATAAACTGTTGTATATTTAACTATAACCTAGTTTTCTATTTATTACATCATTTGTTATTTTCTGTCTTCATTTCGGACATAAATCAAATGAAAATTGCTGGATTAATTCAAAATCATTAAATTACGAAATGAATATAAACACAATGACATCCCTGTATTGCCTGTGTTGCTTTATCATCAGTGTTGAAAAAATAGATGGGTTGATAAATCGTAGGTGGTGAGGTATGATGTTTGAATAAAAGAAGACTTGACAGCAATGTTTTACTAACTTAAAGTAATACAATTCATTTCTTAGCTTCTGGGCACACGTGCATTATTTCAAGGAAATACTCAATCAGGGAAAGCGTGTATTTATCTTAATTTTAAATTATGTCGCACTGTAATTTGTTGCAAGATCTTATATAAGTATCACATGGTATAGAACCGCCACTATTTCGTAAATTCCAAAAATTGATCTTACTCGTTGCAAACTTCGGCGCAGACAATGTGGTTGATAAGCGAAATGTTTTCATCAAATTTGTCCAGGAGAGTTGGGCAAAGCTGGGTCTAACACTGTTGTTCGGTCTCATCAGTTCCGAACTGGGAAAAAGATGCTTAGCGATGGCTAAGACTAAAAACAGTCATTATTTGTAATGAGTATCAGTTGGCTAACGCTTAAAAGTGTATTCATGCTCAAGAAGAGTAAATAAAGTATGAGGTAAAGTCGATTTAACATACCATGAATTTTCTTAGCTATATTTTGAGTTGTTTTAACAATCCACACTATGTGTGTTTCCTTAAATATGACGTAACTTAAACGCCCAACCTCCGACACGTAAAGCTTACTCAACCAAATGCCATAATTTTACTACAATACTATTAAAACTAACATACTTTGTATCGTTTTCGTTTGTTTTAATAAATTGCAAAAATACTCCAGCATGTAATATTATACTTAGGTCTCGAAGATTGGTTGGTGGACGATATATATTTAGTATGCGTTTCTTCGTTCTTGTCTTAAAGATTTTTTATTAATTATTAACAGTAAAACATGGCATCGTTGTACCTGGATTGTCATGTAATTATAATCAAGATTAATGTCCGTACGCTATATATAAGGTGAAAAGTCCAATGGCTTTATAAAAACACATGTATTGACGTATATATTGAAATGTATATTGTGTTAAGTGCGGTAAACCGTACGTCGTTATTGACATAAACCCACTCACTGTCGTATCCCCTTTGCAAAGGCACAATGAATCTCTCGTTGACGCTGGCACTGAACACGAACGGTATCAGGCAGAGCAACACGACGACCAACTTCATTTTGATATTTAACTAAGTCTGACACCGAAACAACGTTTATCTGTTAATTGAATCAACGCACATACTTTCTACAGTTAGCCTATGGAGTAATATTATATTAGAAAGAACATTAAATGGTTTTAAATAATTTTCGAAAGAAAATGTAATGCAAATGACAAAATCAGTGGTGAAAGCTTCTTTTCGAAATTATTTTGAACAACAGTTTCTACAACCATTGACAAGTCTAACGAATGCAAACGCCATTCCTTAATTAGATTCTCTAAGCCAATTTATGGCGTACCTACCTGCTTGAAAATATCACTGATTATTAAATTTGGACGGACTACCTTCTTTCATGACATGACATCTGCAATCTATATTCATAACAAGTGTGCATATCTTATAATTTCGTGAGAACATTTTCCAGGGATGTATTATCATTATGTGTTGTCTTCGTGTACATTATATGCATTGTAATATTAATGGAATAATGAAAACGGGCAAGTTAACACATTTGCAATTTACAAGGAATCCGTTAACATTGTTCACGGTTTTCTTTTACTTTTTATGACGTTTATCGGCTACAGTGACTACAGTATAGTGTTAAGTTTATTATACAGATGTGTGCAAGTCTCAGCCATGTACGATGCTTTTGAGATGCTTTTGATTGGGAACATCATTACTCCGGATTCCTCGACATATGTCTGGCTCTTAGCGGAAATCCATCGACGACATTCACCTCAACTAGCTGTTTGGTGTTGACGAGAGGTTTCACTTCTTAACCCATTTATGCCTAGTGGACTCTCCCATCCTTCAAAATTGGATCAATTTATTTCCAAAATTAGGGATGTCTAGTATATTTATTTCTATATTTATAATATTTCTTACGGAATTCCTTTAAGCAAACAGCGCAGACCCTGATGAGACGCCGCATTATGCGGCGTATCATCTGGGTCTACGCTGTTTGCCAAGGCCTTTTTCTAGACGTTAGGCATAAATGGGTTAAGAGCAGCGAACCTTTCAACTCCCTCTCTGCAGGTGAAACCCCCGATCACTAGTTAATGGAGAAGGTTAATATTTTAAGGTTTATTGGTAAGTTGTCTTTAAAATCTTTATTGAACACGAAGTTTGACGATACGCTTAAGTTGGTACATTCATTATATTTGGATTACATCATTGTTTGCTAGAGCAATCATTGTAGCAACCGTTCCATCACTCTATCAAAATTGGTCTCCACAATGTTTCTGTTTAAAGCCAAATACTTCTATTCAGTCAAGGTCGTCACGATCCGGACTACGTCGAACCATTCTCGCACGATCTCTCAATAATCGTTATCGGCTGACCCGACCATGACAATCAAGCAGTTCATTCGGTGCAAACCTAAGGAGAAGTCCTTTGGGTGTTTTGGTTATGGGTGAAAGGTTGAACTAAAACGTCATAGGAACAACAATTACGTAGAGTAAAAAAAATATAACATGATCAGGGTGTATTTTCCTTTAGCTTACTTGCAATTTTTTTTATCTTATTTATAAGAGCTACATGTGCAAATGGCATGAACAAACAATGAACTTATATATTTATTACTTTAATTTAAAATAATGGAAGGTCCTACATTACAAGAAATATCAAGTCGTTTTATTAATACCGTAGATCTATATTGAATCGACTGGTATTCGTGGTCGTTCACAGAAATATGCGCATGAAGGCTAGATTTCATTTATAACATCGTTTGCATGATTTAATCAAAGCGCTGAAGGCACTGAAGTTGTTCGCTATTGCATAATCCAAGACGCAACTCATTTTTCAAAAATAATAGCAAGTTTGAAATGAACACACGCCATTCAAATTTATAAAGAGAGTGTCATAACGCACGGGTCGAGATTTGTGTGCACTTTTGGTCATCCTATTTATTTTATAGAGATAACTTAGACAAAATAACAACAACATGGCCCTTTTTGGACGTTCTGAAAGCATAGAAAGTATGATGAACATGAGAACTGAATATAAAGACAATTTGAAATCACCATCATATAAAATGAATATTGTTGGAATATCGAATACCTATCTCACTAAGGATATAATTTCATGATGAAAATTCCCTGTACAAAACTTAAGATTTTTGACACCATATACAAATTCAAAATAAACAATCAGATAATTGATGAAAATAAAGAAAAAAATAAATCTCCGAGCCATACTTTTTACTTACGAATTAGGTAATCATAAAGACAGCCCTGTTGACTCGTACTGTGTTGTTTATGCATTACTTGTTACCCTAGCAGTCCACACTGTGTCAACAACTCTGACCTAAACATAGGTATAGAACACTAATGCGCTTTTCGGCATAGCTGTTTTACTCAGCTTTTCACCTTAAATTACTTTTACATAACGCAAGCAGACTGCAAATTGCTTCTTGTGTTAAGTTAAAAAATATGATGTTTTTGCACGTTCGGAGAGATCTTGCAATCGACTCATAAACTATTTAACGTATTTCAAAAACATAGATATTAAACACTTTTAAAAGATGCTCAGCATGCACCAATGTTATTCGCCCAGACGAAACACAAGAAACGATATAACTTAATACCAAATGCTTTGCTATAAAATGTATGTTCGCTAAAATATACATTTACCATTCTTCGTTGATTATTGCTAAGCTTTACTTTTTAATGAAAAGAATTAACATGTAAGGGTATGTGCTTGACAAACATAAGCATTGTTAAGCCTAGTGTTTTGTTGTCTTTACAGATAACACTGAAGGGGCATTTTTCATAGGCCTCCTAGCGAACAAAGAACGAGAAGAATCGGTAAAATAATAACGCTTTTGTAATAACTAATCGTTTAGTTTCTATACACGCGCTAGCTGGTAATGACTCTGGAGATCCAGTAAGTACACAGTGTTCGTGCAAGGCCTGTGTTAAATTATGAATACAATTCTAATAAGAAGCCTTTGAAGATGGACCAAGTGTAAGGTTCTGGGTCCAAATGTGTATGGTTGTTTCTTAATGCCCCATTAAAACTCAAAATCAAAGAACGTTTCGTAAAATATTTCGTAAAATTAAGTTCACCCATACACAATCAGTGTTCCTTATATCAATAGCAACAATTTCAACGATATATGTGGTATGGTAACATTGATTTAACGAGATACAATATGTTCGTTTTTATTTTCTGTGGGACAATACATTCCATATGAATTTCCCGTGACTATATCTGAACATTACAGAGCGAACGCACGGACCTTATACAAAGCACATGCAAGTGCGCTACAAATTAAAGACAAAGATAAAAGATCCATAAATACAGTTATGTATAGCCCCGCATACACTTTCATTTTTGCAGGCGCTCTCTTTCTTTATTCGTTAAGAGCAGGACGTCCTCGCATGAGCTCAACTTATTAATAGCATTATGATTTAATATTCGTTGATTGTAAGTGTTCATGGGGCTTTAAGTGAGTACTTCGGGTTAACTGTGAGGTTTGTGACCCGCAAACCGGAATAAACCACGACAGTGACTGCTGTTTTATTAGTTGTTGTGTTTACCACTTGAATTTGTACTGTGTCGCTTGTTCTGTTATTGAGTTGTTGTTTTTTTCCATAAATAAATGTTCTGATAAAACTAGTATCTTCTTCTGAATTGAGTGTAGTTTCCCTGTGTTTAAAATTAGAACTATTGGGAGATAACGGGCACTGGTGTACTTTCTTTTAAGTTCTCCTGATACAAATTTTTGCATTAAGAAATACTACTTTATACAGATAAACGCATTCAGTTATCTCCCTTGCATCATATTAAATTATTACGGGAGATAACATAGTCCTTATCTGACATCGATAAAAACATATCGGCTTTACTCCCGATCAATGCTATGGTAAATATCCGAGTAAGTCGTAATTCATTACGACATTCAACATTGTATGTTAAGTTGCATAACGATACAATCTGCGACAAATCATGCATATAGGCAACAACATTTATGGTAACTCGCATTGCATAATTGTATTGATTTAATTGGTATCTTACTGATGTCAAAATATTTTAAACAACCCAAATCAGTTGTAACTTAAAATTGTAGAAAATGTCTTTTATGAGATCCAATATGTAGTGTACGTTTTCTTATATTACATCGACCATAAGCGAGCTCTGATCCTCGCCGCAAGCGTTTCTTGCTGTGCACACGTACGCACCACGATTGTCTGCGAAGGCGTTGGAAATCACCACAGTGTCGAGACCGACGGGTCGGAATACATTGATTGGATACGGCTTGCCGACGACCTGTAAAACCACAGTGGAGAACTCTACGCCATTTTGCAAAGCAATGTACCATGTTATCCGATGATATATGTATATATCCGAAGGACCGTATGTAATTCGCGTACACTAATTATTGAATAGAACTGAATGTGTTTTATTAAAGTTTCTAGATTCTTGGCAGGAATGAAACTGTTTGATTTTTTTGCTGCCTCGCATGAAATAGAATATATCTGTAAAAAGGCTTTATACTCTCGAAACTCAATCCTATATTTGGATAGAGTTACATGTAACATGTAATGCTTTTCGACAATATTGGAAATTTGATTTGAATCACTCATCACACTATGACACAATGTGGAAAATGGTTCCAATATGGCCAACCCTTGATAAAAAGGTGAAAAGGGTCTTCCCACCCAATTGTTTTTTATTTTGCACTTTTCAAGGTGGGTTTTAATGCTTAACAAAACTCATTTTGTAATATAAATTTATGGAATATAACAAGTAAATCAGCACTTTTCTGAAGTCTAAAGCTTTAAATATTGGTGTGAACAGCATTTTCAGAAATATATGATATTTGATGAAGAAGTAAAGCAAACTTTGAAAATCAAAAACCTTAATAAAAAAATGTATCATAAAGTATGACTGACATATAACCATAATACTATTTTCTCTTTGAATTCAAGCCTCCTCTAAAGTTTCAAAATAAATTCCTAATAAAATGTTTATCATCTACTACACAGTTTTACTTTCACCACCCACAGGTGGTTAGCGTGTGGCTATGATATTAATTAGTGAAAACATCATTTTGAATGATAAATAATCATATTATAACGAAAAATTAACTTTTCTGAAAAAAAAAAATATTTCACTATCAAATATATATATAACAAGGTATGCAACTCAAAATCAGCCCAAAACGGGGTGCATCGCTTTGAACAGCCATATCTTCATAAATTTTGCAGCGATTTTCACGATCTCGGTCTTATTCAACGCAGAAATGAATTTCCTTTCTGGAAATGTATATGTCTTGCAATATTTTTACAAATGCTGGGTCAACTTTTAAGAAATAACACGATACACAACACGAATGACCCAGTTGACAGTGATCATGCTGTCTTTAAGACTGAAATCTTCACGGAGTAAAGGGCAACTTCCCTACAAAGTTCATGTAGTTCGATACCATAATTCAATAAAACGTATGAAAAAACATTATTACCGTTCTTGTCGTTACATTCTGCATCAAGACTAACTGTCCAGCGCCGTTTGAAACCTTTGTTTACATACATTTCAACTGACATTTTAAACATACGAGTGATTTCATTGGTCCAATGCGGAGGTGTGTCTTTACAACTGGAGATTTCATTCATAAAGAATACATGATCACTGTCAACTGGGTCATGCGTGTTGTGTATCGTGTTATTTCTTAAAAGTTGACCCAGCATTTGTAAAAATATTGCAAGACATATACATTTCCAGAAAGGAAATTCATTTCTGCGTTGAATAAGACCGAGATCGTGAAAATCGCTGCAAAATTGATGAAGATATGGCTGTTCAAAGCGATGCACCCCGTTTTGGGGTGATTTTGAGTTGCATACCTTGTTATATATATATTTGATAGTGAAATTTTTTTTTTCAGAAAAGTTAATTTTTCGTTATAATATGATTATTTATCATTCAAAATGATGTTTTCACTAATTAATAGCATAGCCACACGCTAACCACCTGTGTCACCACCATCAACACAGATAAACCATCAAAATTGTCAACAACTGTGACATTAGATTGGACCTTGAAACTTTTTCTTTAATAACCGTTTTCCGTAGGTTTTTTACGGAACTATATCAGATATTGAGCTGATTTTTGGTATGCAAGTTTACCTACATGACCGAAAGATAAAGTGTGAAATTCGTCCCGTCCCATTGATATTTGGCGAAGCCTTAGACTTAAATGTTCACTATAATAACCGTTTTCCTGAGGTTTTTTTCGCAACTCTTTCAGATATTAAGCTGATTATTATGTCCCACGTAGGGTGGAATATGGCAGTTGGACTGTCCGTCCGTCTGTCCGGCATTTCATTATCCAGACTTTTTCAAAACGCTTTAAGATATTGACCTGATATTTGGTGTGTGAGTCTACCTACAAGACTTTCGAATGAAGTATGATTTTCGTTCCGGTCCATTGATTTTTGGCGAAGTTATGGGCCTTGGACTTTGACAAAGAAACTTGCCGGTACAAAGTAATGAATACTTTTCCATATCACCTCTCTAAATGCTTCCAACATTATTTGTTTTTCACAAATTATTAACGTCAGCAATATTCAGGCCTACGACCTCCTGTATCGATTGCTTCCATTCGCTGCTTCTCTTTCCTTGGCCAATCAAAAGTGTCACATCAACCATCAATAGATGAAGCATAGCATACAGGATCACTAGGGGAAATTGACTGATAAGGGATTAGTGTACAAGGCCATAAGAAAACATTGCCTAGGGGCTTATCTCCACTGGCGAGTAAAATAGCGCTAACCCCTTTGTTTATCAGGGACAACAAAACAAGTCTCCTCTTTTGTTTCGTGGGGAAGTGTACGGTGGGCCCCCTTCATGAGGGAAAAATTGCAGAAGGTCCATTATTAAAAAAATCCTAACTTGACAGCCAGCTGGGGGGGGGGGGGTGGGGGCGGGCCCCATGGGCCTCCCTGCGTACGGGCCTGTATACCTTAGGTATCTGCCAGAGGATTTGATCGGCGTTCGTTGCATTGCAGTAGAGAGACAGGAACCCACCGACCGGTATCTGCTTGTCGTGGTCAATATATGTGATGAAAGGGGGACCTAAACATGGTGATTGGACGGAAAATAACTTGATGGTTCAAATATGTCTGCGATTACCGTGTGCATTTATACTCCTTCATTACTAATATCCTGGGATAAAGACGATACACTCTTATTCACTTTGAATTAAGTTAAGAAAACTATGCAAATAAAATAATTATCACAATTTCATTATTCCCAATCAATTAAATTAACTTTATGACTATATTGCCCTTTAGTTGTTCATATAGTTTTTGAAAGTTAACATAAGCGATGCTTATATCCGTGTAATTCAGATATACATGAACATTTTCACAACCTGTACAACAGACGCGGCTGTGGCATATCTTAGACTCGAACTTCGGTCCCTCGCACCCGAAGGCGGTCACCGTGCAGTGCCGGAACCGATGCTGTATCCCGTCATGTCCGCACGTATACGGGCATGGCGTCCACGGGGACCAATCGCTCCACGCGCTGCCTGTTTCCACCACTGTAGGATTTATTTTATTTTTCTACAGCCGTGAAGAAATCGATACAGTTTTGCCCCATATGAATGTTATGGAATGTATACGAAGATTCTTAAATATTTGTTGATAAATGCATTTGTTGGCTTACGTTTATTACTACATGGACATTATTATTTTTATACGTAATAACTATTAGAGTTTTTTTACTTATTTTTTATATCGATAGTTCAGTCAAAATGTTCTGTTTAAATTGTGCATACAGTGGTTTTATAAATTTAAACTATATATCTTAATTGCGATTTGAAAATAATAAGAGTTGAAACATTGACGGATGAAAAAAAAACATTAATGTGTTAGTATTGAACATAAATACATGATGGATTAAACGTAATGGAAAAAATAAACACTTACCAGATGTTGTTGAAGTTTTTGCAAATGGTGTCGTTGCTGCTGTAGTTACTGTTGCTGTTACAGCTGTTTCCACCGTAGTGGTATCCATGATCAGGCTGCAGTCGTTGGGTATACACAAGTCATCATGGCAACACGAAGTACAATCTGAGTTGTCCGAACTGACACTGCGTCCGATAATTAGTATTTCTCCTTTATTAGACGCCGGACATACCTTAAAATAATTAATTTAAATAAAATATATCAACAATCGTATCAGATATGTAGATTACTATACTTATATTGTATTAAAAAACTTGTAATAGTCATGTTGGTAGTGTAAGGTGGTTCCACACGCTACTGGTTTAAAGCAAAGAGACTAATACATGGTTTCAAAACAGTATACTGATCAAAAATTACAATTATGTATTTTTAATAGTTATCAAACATATACGATAGTAATATTTTTATAACTATATTTGCAAGTTTAAGTTTAGTTTTTAATTATTAAACAACAAAGACTTTTCTCAAAACGAACCAAACCATATCATAGATCAATCAGTTAATCAATAATATGATTCTGGTTCGTCTTAAATCTAAGTACTGTTGACGACACATATTGAGGCCGTCAAAATCAAAGATTAATTAAACGGTCTTATCTGCCGCTTTAACAAAGCAATTATATCAGGTCGAGAGAGATTCGTGTTACTATCTAGAAATTGTGGAACAGAACATCAACTTTTAAAATGCAATGATTAAAACGTGGACCACCGTCTTGGAGCAGTCACTGAAAAGCTGAATGTTATTGTGTGTGTATTGTTTTTTATTGCATAGGCCATTGGTCATTTGAATGTAACAGCATTCTTGCGAATGGCAACATGATGATATTGTCTGGTCATTCGTGAGATTAATTTTGTTCTATGTGTAAATTAACCCATTTATGCCTAGCGTCTAGGAAAAAGACATTGGCAAACAGCGTAGACCCAGATGAGACGCCGCACAATGCGGCGTCTCATCAGGGTCTGCGCTGTTTGCTGAAAGGATTTTATGTAAGAAATATTCTAAATATAGAAATAAATATACTAGAAATCCCTAATTTTGGAAATAAATTAATCCAATTTAGATGGATGGGAGAGTTCACTAGGCATAAATGGGTTAAACTAATGCAGGCAACCACAAATAAAGCAAGAACGTCTGGTTACCGTTTGATCGCTGCAACCTATGTTGTAGGTGACACTGATCCCATCGCTGACGCGTTGGAGCAAGCAATACTGTTGGAACAAGAAGAAGAACGTCATTATGAAAGTTATGAACGCTGACAAGGCCGTTAACAAGGAAAGATACGTAAAGCGAGTAAAGCATGAGTACAGCTGTATATACTGAAACAAAGATGCATAGACAAGCGGACAGTATAATAACCACGGTCACATTTGTAATACGTGACTTAATACCTTGATGTACGAGACTGAAAATATTCAAAACATGTTAAGTAATCATTATGTAAAAGAATTTCTGTCGTATCGTCTAATTCGTATTTGCTATTTGAAAACAATTGCAATAAAAATATTAACTTGATTTTGCTGGCACTCCTTTATTTGCTGACATTCGTTCCTGTTGGTCATGCCCATACAGCTGTAGCAAAAATCTGAACCGCGGACACCTTTAATGTGTAAAATGGTTTTCTAAAGACAACAAATCATATTGACGATGTTAAAGTACATTATCGGCTACACTTTTAATGAACGAAACATTTTGATGGTCGGTGGAGAATAAACATAATTCCAACATAGAAATATATGTTTATATGAATGCATTCTATGTATGTTTTATATCCGTGCATCAACATGTGGGTGGAATGGGTATATATGTTTAGCAGTGGCTTGTTTTTCTCAAAGAAGGGTTACCAGGTTCACTGGCCGCTTTGATATGACTGCAATTCGGCTAACACTAAGGCGCAAATAACAACATGAGCACAAACTTTATTAAGTTATTGATATTGTAACATATTTCTCTGTTAGGAAGCGTTTGCATAATGCGTGCAATAAACCGACAACATGTATTCATAAAGTATTGAATAAATGTATAATGACTGAAAACTAGTTCGTCTTTTACAAGATATAAGTAAAACTCATACCGTTCGTACCCAAAACACAAAATATTAAAACAAAAACATGGCTAAAGTCCATTGTAATGGCTGATGCTTACATTATAGTTAGTTAAAGCCACATAGCATTATCTTTGTTACAGAGGACAATAATTTACATCTTCATTACATACACTAAGCGGCTCCCTTTATCTCTAGTGTCCTTATTTTGCCATGCACATTTGGTCCAGTATTGTCCGATAAGGCCTTTTAATTGTTTGTTTTCAGCGACCTATTCTAAACAGTGTACATAAAAATGAAAACTTGATTGAATTAATCTGATATGTTATTTGTTAAGTTATTTACACGTATATGGTGTGTGGTTAATTTTGGGCTTTGCTTGAAGTTGTATCGTAAACTCTAGAACGTTTTAACGTGCCGATGTAAGGTGGTGACCGATTTATTATGAAATGAAGTGTTAAGTTGAATGTATCCTCCTGTAAAGTCGCTTGTTTTAAATACAGAAATGGCGGATTATTCCAAAAAAATAACACATGGTGATGTTTCTGGATTCATGGTCCTATACTTTGAGTGTATTTGATAATTAAATGTTGTTTTTGATGTCGGCTGCTTTTGTTGCCAAACAAGTGATTTTGTTGCTGTTGTTTTTTGTCGATTTTTCTTTAGGTTTCGCTTCAATCCATCGTCTAAGGGGAAAAAACGTATGAATTATTTTTTAGAAGTATCCAATCAACCATTTGTTAAGTTAGGCTAATCCCTGGAGACGTTACAGAGTGTACGTCATTAAACATAAAACTGGCATAATTCTTAAACGTCTAAATAAATTGATTTTTTTATTCAAGTTAAATTAATATAAAAACGATTGGAGTTCGTTCCAACCCTTTTTGCATGAAACTTCAAAACTATGCATTAAACTCCACATAACCAGGAGTGATGCTTTCTAGTTATTTACTTGCCGATTTCCAAACATTGTAAATATGTTAGCAGATGCTCAACAACCCAGCACCTTCTCAGTAATATTGTGAAACGGTATGACCGGATATACATATTGTATGATCATTCAAAATGTAGTGTTTAGATGATTAACAAAAAGAAACTCATCTAGTTAAAGTAATAAACACAGAACTTATAAATTTCGTTATACAAATATTTGTAACGCGCAAAATGATCTATGTTTAAAAAACTACAAAAATTGTAAAAAAATACAACACATGTCAAGTCTGTTAAAATATTTACATGCGAATCATACTGATTGATCTAAGGACCCATACAAACAGACCTGAAATCTAGTAACGAAACTGACATATAACAATTATCCATTTACCGGCCTTAAAACATATTATTTTATTAATTCAATTATATATGGAGATATGCGGCCCCAATAACAAATTTGCAATCTATAAGGAACGGAAAGGCTTATTGGCATTTTAAACATCCCTATATGCCGCATGATTTTCATTATTTAAGGGCTTGTTTCTGAATATCTACGGACCCATACACAGTGTTTGAGGCTCGATCTCGACGCCGATTATGAGAAGATCTCACTTGCCAAATCCGATCAAGGCGTAGGTTTTTTCCCGGTCTCTGGTTTACCAGTTCGATAGGTACAGCCACCTCATGTTGTATCTCAGTCTAGATATCACAGCCGTGTTAACCAACGCAACGCCGTTTTGCCGAATGCAGAGTTGTTGTGGTTCCTTTCCTTTTTTCGGTGGAATGGAGGAGTACGTTATTAACTACGGATACTATGGATTTTATCATGTAAAGTTCCTAAACCGTTTTGGTTGGTCAAAGATGAACATACTATGCTTGTAACGTTCTTAGAGGTTTATCGTTATATTGCATAAATTTTAGTTTTCAACCAAAAAGGCCGGAAGAGAAACATCCTATGTATTCAAATGAAATTCTTTCCGTAGAAAGAAGCTACAATACGTAATATTGCACACTAACATATGATAAGTTTTTAAGATAAAACAAAATAACTTTGAGCTGCAATACAATCAGATGTATAATAGCATTGCGTATGTATCTGAAGGTTATTTTAAGAAACGTTACCACGCGACGATTTATACTAGTTTTGCATTGCTTTTGCGTATTATTTATTATTTCAAAACACTAATTCCAGCCGTACAGCGTTTGATTTTGAAACTTGTGCAGTTTATGCGGCCATCCCCATATCATGTTGCATTCCGTGTATGGAACATGCACCTCTTTGATCCCTTGTACACAAACTAGTTTCTTGAAGTTTAGCGATATATGCTGCTAGTAGGCCTACAACTACTAATGAACCCTCGTTTGATTTGGCGCACACTGTAACCGGAGTTGAACGTTACAATAACGCTTGTGTGCAGCCTATCGACGGAATTCCAAACCCTGCTTCATCGAAAGACGTACACATGCCGTCATATCGGATTAAAATCTCATAAGTGATATCGGCGAATCTCGTCTCGCTATATAGGTTGTCCTTTAAAGTGGTTCAGTGTAGGGACAGGAAGTTCCGCGCAGACCAGAAAGCTGTCTTCAATGCAAACTTCCGTTCTGTTGATAAATACAAGTATCGAGCCCTCAACTTGCACTTAAGGACGAATGTTCCTGTACTTTGCAAACGCAGACGGCGGCGAGAGAATGTCGGCCAATTACACACGCAAACTATCCATCGATCACCTTGATTGCAAAACGGACGACGCTTCATACAAAATACATTCGTCTTGATACAATCTGCTGTTTTTGATCGCCGCAAACTAGGTATGCCTCCGAGACCTAATTATCGTTGAGACAGGTAACCTCGCGTTGACGGTCTTCTTGATCAATATTTGCGCTCTCGACAGCTATCTGGTTCCTTACCTAGCCGGGCGGCGCTCGATCGCGTCGCTCTGGTTCTCGGGCTTCGTCTTGGCGGATAATCATCTGGGGTTGACGATCATTCATCTTAGCGGTTTCGTGGGCGGTATGTTTCATAGGCGGCTTTTCAGGTACCTATACGAGCGCGTCGGGTCACTAACCTTTTTTAACCGGAACGCGGGATACGGCACTCTGACGCTGCATTAAGTCGTATTGTTGGATAACGTGAGTATGATGGGTTTAAGAAGAATGTGATGAAACTTATGAAAATCAAAGAAACGCTCAAGTATACGTTTAATGTTTTACTATTAATACAAACTCTGTAAAATGAAATGAATAACAATTAATTTCACTTACAAGTATATTACATCATTTTAATTCGAAAGAAAAGTTTTGATTTTCAATAAATAGTATCGATATAAAAGGTCATATGTAAGGCTCAATCAATAATTTAACAAAAGATTGTTGACAAAAATATTCATGCTATTTAATGTTTTCCGTAATCATCAAGTTAATACATGAACTTTTATCACCTAATATAAAGCTAAGTGTATTTGTTTTGCCTATCATGGTTGACAAAGCGTTATAGTCAGACGGATGTAACTTAACAAACAAGGAATTCCACTATAGGCCTAGGTTTGAAATATAATGTCGAAAAAAACCAATGTATGGTGGGCGTTAAAGGCATTCATATGATTAACTGTTGACTTAAAGGAACCTGCAGTTAAAATATTACCAAATGACTGAACCATTCAAGCATTTTGACAATTATTTCCTAAGCATCATGGAGTAAAAATTCTTATTACATAGAAACATACTGTCAATATCGGTTGTGAAACCTAGTAATCAAAGTTCTATTGTATAGGTGTTACGCTACTGCGTTTCTTTGATCTCGTCATTATCTTTTTATTTCTGAGGCCACATTGGGCGAAATGTCTTTACTCTGAATTATATTCCGTGGAGGTTTTACGAATAATTTGTTGCAAAATGTTTGTTGTTGTTTTTCAATTTCAGTGTACGTTGTTTCAAGCGCATACGTTTCTGTTTTAAACGCATACTTATGCAATTTGAAATATGTTTGTTTTTTATCAAGTTTATTTATTGTCAACTAATTTAACGCAACAACGTTTTTTGACGTCTTGAAAAAGCTTATAAATATTATGAAAAGCGTCAAATCAAACAGGTTAGTTGAGAAACGGCACCAGTTGACAAAATGGAGTAATCGACAATCGGAATGTGTTCACATTACTTGAGCGTTTTTAACAAGAAGCGATGTAAAAAAGTGTATGGAAAGGCATTCGGTGTTCTTGTTTTTTAACTAAAATAACGCGAATCAAAGGTATCAAGAACACTATATAAGGACAAGTGCGAAAAACAGAATACTCAAGATTTAAGCATTCTATATTTTAAACACCCCGGTGGGAGCAAAAATTTTCCCCTTAGTATGTCATTGTCTTCTTGTTAGCAGGGCTTCTTGGTTCAGAGACGTGACTATGCCATGGTAATACATTAACATTTATATTTGAGTTATTATTTCAACAAATATGTTAGTAAGTCCCTTTGCAACAATGGAATATGCTCTAGTCTTTGAACGCTAACATTAATACATGATATTATCTTAAGACTGTTTACCGAATGTCTTCATAAATAGCCCATCATACAATCATACCAATGTTGTTTTGGGGAAACTTGTTATCTAACATATGCTAATAATTACTGCATGTCATATATATTTTGCATGTCGTTGAAATGGGGATTCCAACGGAAAGAGCTTTCATTTTGAAGTTAGTGAAGACTGGATTCCTCGTTATTGTCTGGATATGCATAGTACGTATAGCATACATGTATATCTATTGTTGTTTTATTGAAAATGTGTGTTGTTGTATCGCCAGAGGTGGTATAAAAATGCATGCCATTGAAAGTTGTAGAGTGCAATTAAGTCCTTAAAATAATAAGACAATATCTGATAAAATTGAGAGATATATAGAGAGGTGCGAATACTAGCATTCATATTTCAAGCCCACAAGAGGTTCACATGGCAAAACTAAGCATTTGTGTAGAACATTAACGTGTTCATTATGTCTTCAATATGATAACTCATGCACTGCTTTGTTAACGCACCATATGAAATGTGCCATCCTCTTTGTAAAGAGTTCCGAGTATATTACAACAAAACACACTGCCCTAGCTGAATTTTAGGGACTATGTCTGGAGATCACGGGCCCGACGCTGATCGATCTCAAAGAGCGCCTTGGCGTCAACTACGAGAGCGTCGCAACAGCGGTGGAGGGTCGGAGCGCCGGCTTTTTCATCGGCTCCGCCGCTGGCGGTCTTCTGGTGGACAAGCTGGGTCGTTACTCCAATCTCATACTAGCGATCAGCCTGGACGGTATGGCGGCCTTCACAGCCTCGCTCCCGTGGATGACCAGCACCGAGCTTTTGTTCTTCATAAGCCTGTTCTGCGGCACGTGCGAGGGCGTGATTAACATAGGTGCGTGCGCATGCGATTGTTAGATGTGATTGTATTGGAATTATAGTTAGATATTATTTAAATAGAAAGTTGGTGACAAATGCCATTGCTTGTTGAAATGGGCTTATAAATTTGATGGTAACGACACGTGTACATACCGTGAAAGAATGTTCGCCTTTCACGTCGTTATTGTACAGCAATATCGGCCTCAATGAGTCTTATGTTGCAACGCCATATTTCGGGCCTGTCTATGGTGCCGTAGGCTCACCTTATATTATGTTATCTGATCAGGACATTTCTCACGAATGCTATAGACATGCAATAAATGCTAGTTGTACAATGATTCGTATGATTAATATATTACTTAATTGTGTTTTTTTGGTTCCACGTCAATGTATTCACATGCTGACTTGCTTTGTGTCAGTGAAATTTTTGCTTTTATTGGGGTTGGCGTGTTAAACTTGTAAAGGTGGACATTGAAAACATAACATGGCGTAATCGAGTATACTTTCAGTTAATGTAAAACTGTCAGATTTAACTCACACAATGCGATAATTTGTTTTATATCGCGTTAATAGAAACCTAAGCAATGTGAATACATAAGCAGCACCAATACATAGCACGATTTTCAAAACAACTCAAATCAAATGTTAACATCTCAACACGTTGATACTCTTAAAATAAACTGTTTGTTATTTCATCTTTACGAAGCTATACTTTGCAAAAAAACATTTAACATCGCGGTTTTAACATTTTTATACTTTTAAAGTATCGCCTTTGTCATATCAGCATGAAAGCATTGCTTATCATAAACTGGTATCATACTAATTTAATATTGATCACATTTATTCTATGAACATATTATACTATTGTTTCAGCCGGACAGAAGCTGATCATCAATATGTGGCAGGAAAACTCGGCGTCGCCTTTGCATCTTCTCCACGGCGGCTTTGGAATAGGCTCCTTTATCATTCCGCTAATTTCCAATCCATTCCTCGCAGTCAAAGCTGACGAAGATCAAAACACCACCACTGTGACGTCAACTAGCGCACCGATGACCACGGCAAAGAGTTATTTAAAAGAATCCAGAATTGAATATGCGTACGCCATTGCCGCGGTAATTGTGGTAGTGGTTTCCGTAGTTTTCTACATATACCATTGTAACGGCGTCAGAAAGAACGCACAGGGTGTAGCAAATGCAAGTAAGACAGAAAATGAAGATGGGAAACTCGACGATGGAAAACCGAAGGCACTCTCGTTCCGCCAGATGTTCAACCCTGCTACCTGCGCAAACGGCCGCGTCTTTTACGGCGTGCAGATCTTCTTTCTGGTCTTCCTCTTCTTCTTCCAAGCGGTGGGCGGCGAGCGAATCGCAGGGAAGTTTATTCGCTCCTACGCCATCGAGTACCTCGACTTTTCCCAAGACGACGCTATCTATCTTAACACGGTCTTCTGGATAGCTTTTACGTGTGGCCGCATAGGCGCATTCGTCGCGGCGCACTGGGTGCCCATTCGGATCCTTATCATGATCGAGACTGGTGGATGCCTGGCCTCTGGCATCGCACTCGTCTTCCTCGGTACTAGGAGTCACCTTGCGCTGTGGGTGATCATGCCGATCTTTGGCGTGTTCATCGCGCCCCTCTTCCCGTCCGGTATAAGCTGGGCAAACTTCCACATCGACGTCACCGGTATCGCAATCACCATATTCCTTCTCGGTGGCTCCGTCGGCGGAATTGCCTACATGAAGGTCATGGGATTCCTCTTCGATAACTACGGGCCGAAGACGTTCCTTTATACGCTACTGGCTTACGGGATCGCCGTATTCCTTCTTTCAACCATCATGAACTTAGTCGGCGCTCAACATGGAAGTCGCTTCGAGGCAAATAAGAAGAGAAAAGAAATTGATATTTCGGAGCTCGGGAACCAGGTTGTTTACGCTGAGAAATTCTAGAGATCAATTACACAATACTTGATCATATATCAACTCAAACTAATTAGCTTAGTTTTCACAAAAATAGTTGTTGTTTACTATCCCAGCTAGCACAAAAACGTTCTTAGAACGTTATCCTAACGTTAGCCCAAACGTTCCAGAAACGTTTCACTGCAACGTTCTCCTAACGTTAAAATGTATGGTTCGCTTAACGTTCCAGAAACGTTGCGGAATAACGTTATCATTTAACCTAAAACGAGCCTAAATCTAATTGTCGTATTGAGGTTAAAAACCAACACATTTTTATTATACACAAGTTTATTGCATGAGTGTAATTAATACAAATATATATCATCGCATTGTTGTTCTTTTTTGTCTTGAATCCGGATCTGTACGGGTGTCTTCCCAGTTGTCCTAGAAGTACAAAAAATATCAGAATGACCAACTGTTCTTTTAAATAAAACGGGAAAAAATGACAAGACATACATGTACCGCATGAATAACACACACATATATGCGTCATCTTGAATATACACATATATGAAACCGAATTTTCATACATGGTAAAATAATCAAGCGTTACAACATCTTTAAATTTAATAATGTATTTTATGACTGTATCAATTCATAACTAAATTTGAAATTAACCTACAAGATCAATATTTTAATCATGTCATGACCAACAAACACTTTTCATAAACTACTTTTTACATAATTATATATTTCAATATTAGAATTTAATAAAATTAGATCTAATAATTGAGGTAAAGATAAATTTTTGAATTTTATTTCTTTTCAATTAACGGTGAATTATGATTATCGCTGTTCGAAATAACGGTGTTGAAGTGTACATATTTATTTTTCACGTTATTACATGTGTTTTCAAGAATGTTGCCAACAACAAATTGCTAACAAAAAAATGACTTAATGAACGTTAGTATATTTAAATGTGGTACGAAGTCTCCATGGTAAGAGTTTCCCCATAATTCCGAATTTGAATTTAAAGCAAGTGCATAATGATATGAATTTTAATATTACAACTTGAAATAACAATAAAAACACTACCTCGCAAAATGTTGATTATCGTCGAGTGTAAGTTCCAACTTCTCTTATTGTTGAACAAAAAGGTTAACTTTCAACAACAGCAAAGTTTTTAAAATCCAATTAGCCAGTACTGAGTAGGTCAGTGAACACATGAATAGAGTGGAACGCACGCGGGAGATCTGCTGTGTAACAGTATAGGCCTTAAATTGAATGCATGAGTCATACGCCATGCCACTCTGTTAGTATATACATACATGCCTCCGCAGTTTACTCAGTCTATTGCTAGCGCTCCCCACATACACGCGCACCATCAAGTTGCCTGATGATATATTTATAATGGATGTATAATAAACTTATAAACAATACATGTAGTTTATTAAGTACACCATAAACATGCTGGTTTAGATAACAAGAGAATCGCGCTTGCAAACATTCGAAGATACACAAACGGGTCAAAATGCAAATCTACTTATACACGTATTTTATATTTAAAAAAAACACAACAAAAAAAACGTCAAATTCTTTATGAAAACATATAACAATTTAATGTACATGTTTATATTGTGTGATTGCTAAACGTTCTTATAATGTTCTGCGAACGTTTGGGATGTAACTTTGAAATTTGGTTTCCCGATAACGTTCCGACAAAAACGTTGTAAGAACGTTACAGGAACGTTAAACTTTAAAGTCCACCAATACATCCTAGGATCGTAAAAATACACTGTTATAATGTGACTTTCATAATATATATTTTATATAACTAAAATAAGTTACGAATACTGATAGTGTGAGTTTTGTTAGAACGTTCTGAAAACGTTCTGGGAACGTTCTGTGTGATCATAACCTAAATAGAACTTAAGCGTAACGTTATTTGAACGTTACGTGGTGCTAGCTGGGATGGAATCGACGATACTGGAGACAGTCAAAGCAACTCAATAAAGCATATAATATCCGTAGCATCTTTTCAATGCAAATCGTTTTGATACAAGAAAGTAGAGGAAAAGAGAAAGTGAATTTTCAGACTTTGGCATAGCCACTGTTTTCATTGAAACTAAAAAAAACGTTCAAAAGCCATGATTACAATAATGTATAACCTTCTCCTTCAATTACAAAACTTGGTGTATCTCTTTCTGGAAAGCATTGCTTATTTTTAAACAGTTCCTTTTCTCTCCAGGTTTAACCGCCATTTTGCGATCACACGAATTCTGTGTGTGGTTATTTCAGTATGCTATGTGTGTCTTCAACATTCTGATTCATGTCATACCTTAAAAGATGAACGTTTTGGGTGCGTTTATTGAAGTTCTGTGCTTTTGTCGAAATCGTATTGCCAAAACATCGTGATCCGATGGTGCTTGCGTTTGGGCGATTTTTATATTCTTAGCATGTTCGAGAAGGTATCTTTTTTATTTCTTTGTTGGATGAGGACAGAGCCATCTTTAAGATGATACCATGCTTGTAAAAGGTGGTATATATTAAAAGCAAGAAAGTTTGCTTTGAAAGTTTTCAGTATTATAATGGGACCCTATGGGATTTGGAAGTTAGTGCAATATTACCTTTTTTTTACCACACATAAATGAAAATATCGAACACATATATGAAATCACCCATTTTTCAATTTTCCATATAGGATTTTACCATATACATATTTGGCTTTATTTAAAATATTTAATTAAGTATAACACATAAACATGGAAATATAGAACATTCTGTAATTATTCTGTTTGAATTTAACAGAAAATTAGAAAAAAGCTTGTACATAAGTTTTTGAGCAATACAGACATATGCGTGGGGCCATTTGAATACCTTGCGGGATACAACATCATTATTTAACTGAAACTAATAGTTAAGCACTTTGTGAACGCATTTTGTATGCGGTCTATTTTCTTGACCACCTGATCTAAGAAGACAGTGCAACTCATCCCAAAAAAATGGCTACCTTACACAATGGACAACTTTAATTTTCCCAATTATTTCTGCTCCAAACCTCGGTCATCCTATCCCGAATTTATTAAACTGATTGTATACAGATACATCTGTTAAGCAACACAGATGTACTTTACACGTTTAATTACGCTACGAATTAGAAAAATCATACCACATCACAGCTTTAAATTATCACAAGGACAAAACGTACATTACCCTATATATCTTTCATATAGTGTATCATACTGAACATCGTTAAAAGGTTTATATGTAAAGTTGTAAAGCATTCTTTAGTCGTACAGATTTTTATATCTTGTGCAGCAATCCTATGTCATACTGATTCAGATGTTGTATTTCATCTCATGGTCAACCATAAGTTTGCATGCTGCATATCACCCTGACGTCGAGAAGACGCTGTCCATTAGCTTTTAGTCATACATGTCCTTATGTGACTGAATCATGGTGCACATGTCGCACTTCATCTCATAATCAAATTGAGCTTAACATATTGTACATCATCCTGCTATCGTACAGATTTAAAAATGTTGTACATTATCCTGTTATACAACAGAAGTTAACCTTTTGAAAATTATTCTGTTATCGTACAGACGTTTATATGCGGTGTATTATCCTATAGTGAAACAGAGGTTCGCATTGTTTTCATCAGTTAAACGTCGCACAGAGATTCAAATATGTTTAGATCATCATTGTTTCATGTACACAAGCGAAATACACTTGATATAAATCAACATCACGTCGCAAAAATTTTCCTTCTTGTATAAAGGTTAACGTCTTTGATATCACTTTGTAGAAGAACAGTAGTTAACATTTTGTACCTCGCCTTAAAGTGGGTCATTTTTAGTTGAAAACCTTGTTATACACATATTTGATAGTGATTTTTTTTAGAGTAGTTGATTTTTCATTACAATTTGATTATTTTTCATTCAAAAAGATGTTTTACTAATTATTGTCATAGCCATACGCTAACCACCAGCTGTGGTTTGTACACTGAACTTTGAAACAGACACTGTTAGTGTTAGCTATGGTATTCGAACCAAAATTTCAGATAAAAATGGTATCTTTGTAAAAACACATTGACATTATAAAAAGTACTCGAGGCATTATCTGTGTTTATTTTTTCTCATGTGTGCTCATACTTTTCACACTTAAAATAATGTTCGCTTCTATCTGAAACTCTGACACAAGTTTAGTGGGCGATGGTAAAATTTCCAGCGATGGTTAAATTTCCAGTTTCAGAACGTTGTTGATTTGCGTAAGAAGTTTGTAATTTTTAAATCATGTCTTAGTTTAAAATTTGCAAAAATAGAACGGAACTAAATGTATGACTTTAAACCGTATACAAATAAAACGACACGATTTTTGTCATGTTTTTTCTACCCCACCCACTCACTGGTCCATTGTGCGTATTTTGTATATAAAAAAGCCTCATTTAATAAAATTGTGCAATTGTTAACGCTCAATAAATACAATTTTTACAGAAGTTGAATAGCTGAGTATATTTTACTTACTTTGATTCTACGATTTACATGGATTCAACTAAGATAAATGCTTTTCGTAAAGGCTCGTTGAAAACACGTCTACTCACTGCTTCGCTTGAAAGTGAAACTGAGACGCAATTCCTTAGCAACTGATCTTGTTTATCAAGGTGTTTGTTTAATAAATTCCGCAAATGCGTCTTGATAATTTTGATCACAATGATCTATGACGTAACGAACTAACTATTATGACTTGTTGATTCGCGGTTACATTACATCGGTAATTTTAACATTTAATTAATAATATTTAAGAACAGCTAAACTTTGGGTAGTTTTTATTTTTTAACGTTTTAACAATATATTTCCTTTGGAAAATACATCAATCGTATATGGCTCACCTTTGTGTTGAACGTTTTGATGAATAAGGCCGTAGTCTATATACACTTAAATGAGTTTTCTAACGCAACACGTTTAGTGAAATATATCATTTATTAGTAAAGATTTTTATTTAAAATTTTAGCTGTGATCATTTGACTACATTTTGGGGTATGTAGATTCTCTAGATCTATAATTTTATATTTTTTGCACGTAAAAAAAGATGAAACAAGATTTTATTCCCAATGTATTTCAGTTACATCATTTAAAGTGAGTTATAACACCAGGAAAACATTAAAATAATTTTAAACAAGAGGGCATGAAAACCCCAAAGTCGCTCAACTGAGATACAAAGAAACTGACCAGTTTTGTGCAGCCTAATATTTCATTTGAACAAATGTTCTGACCAAGTTTCATGAAGAGTGAACTATAAATGGTCCCCTGGCGGCCATGTTTTTCAACAAACCGGAACCATTTTCAAACCCCATCCAAGATATCATCAAAACAAATCACAACATTGGTGCAAAAAGGTACCATGTGCCTTCTAATTTCAATGTCATATGGTACATGTACGTTTTTGCACCAAGGGGGCTAAATGTAATGACCAAGTGTAATGAAGATTGGACATTTTAAATGTGACTCCAGAGTGTTAACAAGTTTTTACAACAGCCATATAAAAGAAAAATGCCCCAGCCCCTGGCGGACATGTTTTTCAACCTAAGGGAACCATTTTCGCACTCGTCCAACATATCATTGACCAAGTTTTATGAAGATCGGACAATAAATGTGGCCTCTATAGTGTTAATGAGGTTTCACTATAGCCATATAAGTAAAAATGCCCCGCCCCCTGGGGCCATGTTTTTCAACAGACCAGAACTATTTTCGAACTCGTCCAAAATATCATCAAAACAAATGTTCTAACGAAGTTTTTCATTAAGAACGGACGATAAATTTGACATTTAGAGTGATCACAAGTTCTCACTAAAGCCATATGAAGAAAAGTGCACCGCCGGCTATGTTTTTCAACCAACGGGAGCCATTTTCGAACTCGTCCATCATTGGGACAAATCTTCTTACCAAGTTTCATAAAGATCAGAGATAAATGTGGCCTCCGAGTGTTAACATCAACTGACTAATGGGGTTGTTTACCCTCGGGACTTGGGTTAAAAACCATTACCCGAGCACCAGTATTAACAAGGTATTACCAAAGCCATATATAGCCTTATAAGGAAAATGCACCTGGCGGGACAAATCTTCTGACCAAATTTCGTTAAGATCCCACGATAAAAGTGGCCTCACGAGTGTTAACAAGTTTTAACTATAACCATTAAGGAAAAATGCCCCGCCCAATGGTGGCAATGTTTTTCTACCAACCAGAACCATTTTCAAACTCTTCCAAGATATCATTGGCAAAAGTCTTCTGACCAAATTTCATGAAGATCGAACAATAAATGTGACCTCTAGAAAGTTAACGAGGCAAATGTTGACACAGCACTACGCACAAAGGACAAAAGGCAATAACATTAGTTCACCTTGAGCACATTGTGCTCAGGGCTCAAGTGAGCTAAAAATGTTTTGCTCATATAAATGATCAGGAGGGCAACCGCGCATTGTGGCATATTGCAGGATTTGAGGAAACAACACAGGCGATACACACCGCACTCAGTCACCCCATGGATGTCATAAGCGGTAAAACGACTTGCAATTAAATGATGAATAATGAAAATGGCGGTTAAGCTTGTTTGGTAAGTTGATGAATGAAAATGTTACAACCTGGAATCATAACCATAAAGGCCTTTCAAAGTGTCCACACAGTTGACACCGTACAAGAGGCCTCAAACATCTAAAAACAAAACGCTGGTTCAGGAGTTTAACAATTTTATTTCTAATAATACTGGAAAAAATACTTATTTCTAGCCAAAACAATAAAGTTGTTTGTTTTTACTAATATCAACCAAAAATGTAGAGTATGTCTGTCGGCAAAACTTGTTTTTGCTTACAACAAACGATGTATTCAATTAAAAAGGATGTTTTATGACAGAAATAATCCCAATCTCTTTGGAAACTTCCGAATTAAAAATAAGAGTCTTTAATTGATACAAACAACTTTTTTTATTTCAGCCTTTATTTTGTATAAAAATATCACAAACAAATTGGTAAGGCATAAAATGTTAAAAACATCACAGTAACTTGACAAAAGACTTTACATACAAATCTTCCATTTTTTGGCTATACGCTTAACAAGAAAATAATTTTAAAAATATGTTGTTTTTTTAAATATACAAAAAAGTTTGTGAACTTTTAACAAAGCCCTGAGTCAAACATTATGACTTATGTTTAAAAACCTCGGTATCTAGAAATAACCAGAAAAGTCTTGCAAGCAAAGTTCTCAAAATGACGCAAAATAAAATGGCATTAAGGGATATCGCCACACTTATTAAAACATGGAAAATGTTAAGAAATGATAGAAATACAAAAATGAAACTTAAGATTAATTGTTTGCAAAGCGGGAATAAACTTGTACTATGGCTAATATAGCACACACATATTTATTGATCTAGTTAACATTGTCTGTCTTTAATGTACTATACTGGCTAAAACAATCATTAAATAATGAAGCCATACTACAAGAGTTTATATTTATTGATTTTCTCGTGTTCGTCTTTCAAAATCATTGCAATGCAGATCCTGTAGTATTGTTGCATCCCTAAGAAAAAGTTTATAAAACCATACAAATCTTTTTAAATTAAACAAGAGGGCCATGATGGCCCTGTATCGCTCCACTGCTGATAAAAGGCTGAAACAAATATTCTCTGCATGTGCAAATACTTAAATATAGGCCCTATTTAAGCACATGTACACTTTTGTGACGCCCTGGGCTGGGTCAAATTTAACCCCAGGGGCATAATGTGAGCAAACTTTGTAGAGGACTACTATATCGCACTACATGTACATACAAAATATGGTAGCCCTAGGTCCTAGAGTTAAGGACAAGAATATTTTAAACGTTTTCACAAAATAAGCAAGATATTAGCATATATAATGTTCAATTTTGTGACCCGCGGGGTCAGGGTCAAATTTGACCCAAACAGCATATTTTGAACAAACTTGGTAGAGGACTATAAGATGTTACTGCATACCAAATTCAGTAGCCATAGTCTGAATGGTTTTCGATAAGAAGATTTTTAAAGATTTCAAAAAATAGGCGCTTTATAAGCCTTTATTCAATTTTGTGACCCCCCAGGGCAGGGTCAAAGTTGACCCCAGAGGCATTATTTGAACAAATTTGGTAGAGGTTTATTTGATGTCACTTCATACCAAATTTGGTAGCCCTAGGTTCAATGGTTATGGACAAAAGACTTTTATTAAAGTTTTCACAAAATACATGTAGGCCCCATATAAGTGTATGTTCAGTTTTGTGACTCCCTGGGCAGGGTTAAATTTGACCCAAGGGGCATAATTTGAACAAACTTGGAAGAAAACTGTAAGATGTCACAACATACTAAATTTGGTAGCCCTATGCCTTATGGTTAAGGACAGAAAGATTTGCAAAGTTTTCACAAAATAGGCACTATATAAGCATATAATCGATTTTGTGGCCCCCAGGGCAGGGTCAAATTTGACTCCTGGGGCATAATTTGAATAAACCAAGTAGAGGACTATACAATGTCACTACATACCAAATTGTGTAGCCCTAGGCCTAATGGTTATGGACAAGAATTTTTTAAGTTTTCACAAAATAGGCATTATATAAGCATATGTTCAATTTTGTGACCCCCGGGGCAGGTTCAAATTTGACCCCAGGGATAAAATTTGAACAAATTTGGTAGAGGACTATAAGATGTCACTACATACCAAATTTGATAGCCCTAGGCCGGATGGTTATGGACAGGAAGGTTTTTGAAGTTTTCACAAAATAGGCATTATATAAGCATATGTTCAATTTCGTTACCCCCCGGGGCAGGGTCAAATTTGACCCCAGGGATAAAATTTGAACAAATTTGGTAGAGGACTATTAGATGTCACTACATACCAAATTTGATAGCCCTAGGCCCGATGGTTAAGGACAGAAAGATTTTTAAGATTTTCACAAAATAGGCCTTATATAAGCATATGTTCAATTTTGTGATCCCCCAGGGCAGGGTCAAATTTGACCCCAGGGGCATAATTTGAACAAAAAAGAGAGAACTATTACATGTAACTACATACCAAATTTGGTAGAACTATGCCCTTGGGGCAGGGTCAAACTTGACCCCAGGGGCATAGTTTGAACAAACTTGGTAGAGGACTATAAGATGTCACTACATACCAAATTTGGAAGCCCTAGGCCCAATGTTTATGGACAAGTTGATTTTTAAAGTTTTCAAAAAATAAGACCTTTATAAGCATATATTCAATGTGATCCCCGGGGCATTTTCAAATTTGACCCCAGGGGCATAATTTGAACAAACTAAGAAGAGAACTATTACATGTCACTACATACCAAATTTGGTAGCCCTATGCCATACTGTTATGGACAGAAAGATTTTTAAAGTTTTCACAAAATAGGCCTTATAAAAGCATATGTTCAATTGTGTGACCCCCGGGGCAGGGTCAAATGTGACCCCAGGGGCATAATTTAAAGAAATTTGGTAGAGGACTATTAGATGTCTCTACATACCAAATTTGATAGCCCTAGGCCCAATGGTTATGGACAAAAGATTTTGAAATTTTTCACAAAATAGGCCTTATATAAGCTTATGTTCAATTTTGTGAACCCCAGGGCATGGTCAAATTTGAACCCAGGGGCATAATTTGAAGAAATTTGGTAAAGGACTATTAGATGTCTCTACATACTAAATTTGATAGCCCTAGGCCCAATGGTTACTGACAAGTAGATTTTGAAAGTTTTCACAAAATTGACCCTATAAAAGCATATGTTCAATTTTGTGACCCCAAGGGCAGTGTCAAATTTGACCCAAGGGTCATAGTTTGAAGAAATTTGGTAGAGGACTATTAGATGTCTCTACATACCAAATTTGATAGCCCTAGGCCCAATGGTTATGGACAAGAAGATTTTGAAAGTTTTTACAAAAAAGGCCTTACATAAGCAAATTTTCATTTTTTGTGACCCCCGGGGCAGGGTCAAATTTGACCCCAGGGGCATAATTTGAACAAATTTGAAAGAGGTTCACCCCAGAAACATTCCTGAGAAATTTCATCAGAATTGGACCAGTAGTTTAGGAGAAGAAGATGTTTTAAGGAAAAGTTAACACAAGCATGCACGCACGCACGCACGCACCCGGGCACAGGACCATGACATAAGCCCCGCTGGCCTTTGGCCAGTGGAGCTAAAAATGTTTAACTTGCAACAAAAATAACAAGAGCTTTGTCACAGACATGACGAATACCCCCACATGCCGCATTGACACAGAATATTTTGCATGTTGTCTTCACAAAAAACAGCGGACACCATGCTCAATGTTTAAAACGCACTTAGTGACCCCGTGACCTAGTTTTTGACCCGGCATGGCCCATTTTCGAACTTGACCTACACATCATCTAGAAACAACTTCTGACCAAGTGTGTTGAAGATCGGATGAAAACTACTTGAATTAGAGAGCGGACACCATGCTGAATGTGTAAAACATACTAAGTGACCCCGTGGCCTAGTTTTTGATCTGGCATGGCCAATGTTTGAACTTGGCCTTAAGATCATCTAGATAAAACTTCTGACCAAGTTTTGTGAAGATCGGATGAAAACTACTTGAATTAAAGAGCGCACACCATGTTAATCTTAAACAAGAGGGCCTGAAAGGCCCAAAGTCGCTCACCTGAGATAACAAGATATTATTGGGATAAATCTTCTGACAAAGTGTCACGAAGATCGGAAAATAAATGTGGCCTCTAGAGTGTTAACAAGGTTTTACTATAGCCATATAAGGAAAAATGCCCCACCCCCTGGCAGCCATGTTTTTCAACCAACCGGCATCATTTTTGAACTCGTCCAAGATATTATCGGGATGAATCTTCTGACCAAGTTTCATGAAGATCGGACAGTTAATGTGGCCTCTAGAGTGTTAACAAGATTTTACTATAGCCATATTAGGAAAAATGCCCCGCCCCATGGAAGCCATTTTTTTCAAGCAAACATAATTATTTTCAAACTCATCCAAGATATCATTGAGACCAATCTTCAGACCAAATTTCATGAAGATTGGACAATAAATGTGGCCTCTAGGGTGTTAATAAGGTTTTACTATAGCCATATAAGGAAAAGTGCCCCACCCCTTGTGGCCATGTTTTTAAAGCAACCAAAACCATTTTCAACTCATCCAAGATATCATTGGGACAAATCTTCTGACCAAGTTTCATGATGATCGGAAAATAAATGTGACCTCTAGAGTGTTAAGAAGGTTTTACAATAGCCATATTAGGAAAATAGCCCCGCCCCCGTAGTGGCCATATTTTTCAACCAACCGGCATCATTTTTGAATTCTTCCAAGATAATATTAGGATGAATCTTCTGACCGAGTTTCATGAAAATCAGAATATAAATGTGGCCTCTAGAGTGTTAACAAGATTTTACTATAGCCTTATATAGCCATATAAGGAAAAATGCCCCACCCTTTGGCGGCCATGTTTTTCAAGCAAACGTAACCATTTTCGAACTCATCCAAGATATCATTAAGACAAATCTTCTGACCAAATTTCATCAAGATTGGACAATAAATGTGGCCTCTAGAGTGTTAACAAGGTTTTACTATAGCCATATAAGGAAAAATGCCCCGCCCCCTGGCGGCCATGTTTTTTCAACCAACCGGCATCATTTTCGAACTCATCCAAGATATTATTGGGATGAATCTTCTGACCAAGTTTCATGAAGATTGGACGATAAATGTGGCCTCTAGAGTGTTAACAAGATTTTACTATAGTCATATATAGCCATATAAGGAAAAATGCCCTGCCCCTTGGCAGCCATGTTTTTCAAGCAAAGGTTACAATTTCTGAACTCATCCAAGATAACAGTGGGACAAATCTTCTGAGCAAGCACTAGAGTGTTAACAAGGTTTTACTATAGCCATATAAAGAAAAATGCCCCACCCCCTGGCGGCCATGTTTTTCAACCCACCAACATCATTTTCGCACTTGCCAAGATATTATTGGGATGAATCTTCTGACCAAGTTTTATGAGGATCGGACAATAAATGTGGCCTCTAGAGTGTTAACAAGATTTTGCTATAGCTGTATATAGCCATATAAGGAAAAATGCCCCGCCCCTTGGCAGCCATGTTTTTCAAGCAAACGTCACCATTTTCGTACTCATCCAAGATATCATTGAAACCAATCTTCTGACCAAATTTCATGAAGATTGGACAATAAATGTGGCCTCTAGAGAGTGAACAAGACAAATGTTGTCGTCGCATGACGGACTATGGACAACGGACGACGGACAAAAGGCAATCACAAAAGCTCACCATGAAACGAACTTTGTGACCCCGTGACCTAGTTTTTGACCTGCCGTGACCCATGTTCGAACTTGAACTAGACATCATCTAGATACAACTTCTGACCAAGTTTGGTGAAGATTGGATGAAAACTACTTGAATTAGAGAGCGGACACAATGTTCAATGTTTAAACGCACTAAGTGACCCCGTGACCTAGTTTTTGACTCGGCATGACCCATATTCGAACTTGACCTAGACATTATCTAGAAACAACATCTGACCAAGTTTGGTGAAGATCGGATGAAAATGACCTGAATTAGAGAGTGGACACTTATAAGAACCGACAGACAGACAAGTTCACTCCTATATACCCCCCTACACTTCGTTTGTGGGGGTATAATAATTGGTTACCTATGTGTAAGCATAAATCAATACATTCTAATGCAGGTTATTAATTGTTCATTGAAGCACCTTTAAATAAGTTTTTTCCATCAAGAAACTGTCTATAAGTGGCCTCACATGGCTTTTTTGCGAGGTGTAAGGATGACCTTAACTCCCTCCCCTGGCCGCAGAATTAGTTCCGCCAATGGGCACATCTCGTCAAGCTTCTGCATGCTCTTCACTGAGAAGTTACGAAAGATGTTGGACAGAATGACTTTCTCTTCCAGTAGAGCGAACTTCTGACCTGTTGCAAAAAAACAAGATGTCTTGATAATAAGCTCTACTAAAGAAATACCTACTGGTTAGTCTTTTTAAATCATTCTAGCAGTTCACGATTAACTAAATAAAGTGATGCCTTTCTCTGTTTTTTAGAGGCTTGTTTTCTGTCTAATCTAGCAGATGTCTCCAATCGTAAACAAGAAATGTGTCCACACTACATAAAAGCGTAACTGGCATGACCCATTTTCGAACTAGCCCATGTTCAAACTTGGCCAAGAGATCATCAAGATAAAACTTGTGACCAAGTGTGGTGAAGATTGGATAAAAACTACTTGAATTAGAGAGCGGACACCATGCTGAATGTTTCATAGCACTAAATGACACCGAGACCTAGTTTTTGGCCCGGCATGGCCCAAGTACGAACTTGGCGTAGACATTATCTAGATACATCTTCTGACCAAGTTTAGGGAAAATCGGATGAAAACTACTTGAATTGGAGAGCGGACAAAATGCTGAATGTTTGAAACGCACTAAGTGACACCATGACCTAGTTTAGGGCCCGGCATGACCCATGTTCGAACTTGGCCTAGACATTTTCTAGATACAACTTCTGACCAAGTTTGGTGAAGATCAGATGAGAACCACTTGAATTAGAGAGACGGACGGACAGACAGACTGACAGACCGATGGACAATGAGAAAACTATATGCCGCTTAGGGGCATAAAAAATAACACTGAACATCAATTCTTTTCAGCACACATGTTGAGAAAAGAATAACATGCAGAGTGTTTATAGTATTAGTATACAAGCATAAAATTCAGGAAAATGACAGCAGATCATTAAACAGACATTCCAATCAAATTTACTTATATCTACAAAGTGTCCAGTAAAAATTATTGTTAAAATAAATCACTAAAGAGAAGAACAAGCAATCATCAAAGCTTTTACAGTAGAAAAAGTATGTTCACAAAATAGTATGGTTTAATATTTGAGTTGTAGACAAAAACATGGAGTGGCATTATTTCATTTTATTTTCATTATAATTTCATAACATTATCTAGATACAACTTCTGACCAAATTTGGTGAAGATCGGATGAGAACCATCGGTTTGAAACAGTTGACAAACGACTTTGGACAAACAAAAGGGCCTGAAATCCTTACCAGATTTTAAGGTCATCTAATTGTTAAAACTTGAACTAGTGACCTTGATTTTGGACACATGTGACTTGGCCAAGGTATTGTCAAAAAAAAACAGTGACCAAGTTTTATCAACATTAAGTTATATTTGTGGCCTTCTTAGTAGTATCAATGTATTTATAAAACTTGATTAGGTGACCTAGTTTTAAGAAGCATTTGACTTAGATTTAAACTCAACTTTCATATTTCAAAGATCGAATTCTTACCAAGTTCTTACCAAGCTATATCAAACATTGAGTAATAATTGTGGCCCCTGAAGTGGTTAAAAGGATTTTTTAAGAATTTATCTGGTGACCTTGTTTGTGTGACTTAGAATCAAAAGCAGCATAGAAATTGTCAAGGTAAACATTCTGCCCAAGTAAAAAATGTGGCCTAAAAAGTGGTTTCACATTTTTAAGATTTGACTTGGTGACAAAGTTTTTTGAATCTACATAACCTAGATTTAAACTCAGCACAGATATATTATTAGGACAAACATTATTACAAAGTTTAATGGAAATTGAGTCATAATTGTGGCTTCTAAAGATGTTATAAGCATTTTCTAAGGTTTTACCTGATGACCTAGTTTTTGGAAGAACGTGACTCACATTAGACCTCAGCCTAGATATTGTAAAGATCAACAGTTTGAGCCAGTTTCATTAACACTGAATAAAAACAACATGAGACTCTTGTTCATTAATGACAAAAGTTGATGATGGACTACTGATGTAGGAGGCATAGATTGATCATAATACCTCACCATGATCACTATGTGCTGAGATGAGCTAAAAAGAAGGCAAAACAGTAGTCTACTTGTTAATTGCTAAAACATTAAGCTTAAACATAATTATTTAAAAAAAACATCTGCCATGGTGGCTGTATTTGGTGACTGTAGAGTTCAAACTTACCAATGCAATTTCTGGGTCCAGCCGAGAATGGTATGTACGCGAATGGGTGTCTTGACACGCAGTTTACCGGCAGAAACCGATCTGGGTCAAATGTTTCCGGATCAGGATAGATATCCTCTAAGGAATGGATCGCAGCAGGTACTATGAGAACACTTGTGCCCTTTTCCAAAGGAACGCCACCTGTCGGGTGTGAAGAAAAGTTTTGATCACATTGATTTTGTGAAAAATGGAGAAATTAAATAATCGCCAGCAAGTTTTTTAACAAGCACAAAAGCATGAAGCACTTATGGATATTGGCAATTGCATTATCCCCAATTTTCCAAATTACTGTTGTCTGCTATCTGAGCGGTGGTTTTGGTCAATAACTTGCATTAACTGATCTTGATGACACTTAGGACATTACAAACTTTGTTGGAGAGCTGCTTGGCGTTGTTATGGGGCTAGTGGGGTCAAGGTCACCATTTTTAAAGTTTGGATGGAGGTATTATTACATTTGAATTTTATTCACTGCTAGCTGAATGGATACCTAGCTAAGGATTGCATTTTAAGCTGTTCAGATCAAGGTCACTGTTACAAAAATTAGAAATATATTTTCCCCTAAGTAACTCAAATTTGCAATCAGGTGTAAAATAGAAATCTTTGTGTAGGTAGCTTACCTACAAACCAAGCTTGGGATTGCATTTGGCATCAGTCAGGGTAACGTCAAGGTCACTGATAATTACAATAGAAACAACTGTTTCCGCTTAAAAACTTGCGTTTGGAAAGAAGTTTTGCATTGAAATTGTGTGTGTAGGTTGCTGTCATAGACTTTGGTGGGGATTGCATTTCGGTCGAGTTTGATGAAGGTCAAGGTCAATTGCTAAAAATAGAAAAACAGTCTCTGCACAAGTATTTTAGTTTAGATACAGGTTTTATTCTGAAATGGTATGTGAAGGTAGTTTACCTGCATAACATACTTGAGATTGCACATAAATTATTTTAATTACAATAGTTTTAACATTAAAAACAAATAATAATATAAAGAAGAAAAAAACAACAACAAAAAAAACAACTTAATTATATGCAAAATTAAACTCACTTACAACAAAAAAATAACGTCGCAAAAGAAAATTGTTCCATTTTTTTAAAAGGCAATACCATTTGAGGTCTGCATAAAGGCTATATCCACACACATTTCGTTGCAAAACCCTCCATCAAGACTCTTCTTTATAAAGGGAAACTCGCTTCTATTTTTGGTACAAGTGACCTGTTCATTGACCTGACTGGCCCCATACAAAGTCTGCACGTATGCTAGCTAGACACACATTTCAACACAACACCTTGCAGCTATTACAAGTTATTTAGCGCGAACAATTTTGAGAGAAGTTGAGAACAGTGACCATGACCTACCAAGTCATAATTGGAATATCTTGGGAGGTCTACATGTATGCTTCCTTCACTCAAAATAACATCAAAATACCTACATTCAAAATAAAGTTATTGAAAAGAATTCTCTGTTTTTAGTAACAGTGACCTTGAACCAACTTGCCTCTACCAAAGATCAGCATTTTAGCAACATATGCACAAAACTGTATAAAAAAGTTTTCATATTTACAAAAGTATTCAAAAGAAACTCTTTATCTATTTTAGCGACAGTGAAATTGCCCCAATTTTCCCCAAGGGCTGGTTCTCCATACACACTTGCTGTATCCAACGTTAATGTAATAACCAAAGTTGTAAATGTGCATAACAATTGTGGCATTTGGTCAGTGACCCTACAACATATCTTTAAGACATACATTGAGATCGTTTTGAATATCTGTTGCACATATAAAGATACTTCATTAACCTGAATTACATCCCAAACATATGTGTGAACTTTCTGTACAGATGTTACACATTTACTTGAAATAGATTGAATTTTATAGCTCAAACTATTCAAGGAATAGCAAAATAAACTAGAGCTTTGTCACAGATGGAACATATACCACCACATGCTGCATTGACAAAGAATATTTTGCATGCTGTCTTCACAAAACAAGAGAAGCTAATTTATGGTGAATTTTAAGAATTATTATGCCATTATCATTTATGGTCATTTTGACCTTTGCACTCTGAATTCTTTCGCATGACACGCCGTGCTATGACTGTGAACAAAAGTAATGTACAAGGTCATTTTAAAATCTCACAATGAATGACATAGTTATGGTATTGAAGTAATTCTTTCACATGACACACCGTCCTATGATTGTGAACAAATGTACCAAGTAATTTTAAAATCTCACAATGAATGACATAGTTATGGCCCAGACACGATCATTTATGGCCATTTTTGACCTTTGAACTCAAAGTGTGACCTTGATGTTGCAGATATCTACTTAATTCTTTTGCATGACACACTGTCAATGATTTTTTAACAAATTTACAGAGTAATTTTTAAATCTCACAATGAATGACATAGTTATGGCCCAGACAAGATCATTTATGGCCATTTTTGACTTTTGAACTCAAAGTGTGACCTTGACCTTGGAGATACTGACGTAATTCTTTCACATCACACACCGTCCAATGATTGTGAACAAATGTGCCAAATGATTTTAAAATCTCACAATGAACGACATAGTTATGGCCCGGACAAGCTCTTTTATGTCTATTTTTTTACCATTGAACTAAAAGTGTGACCTTGGAGATATCGACGTAATTCTTTGTAAGACACACCGTCCAATGATGGTGAACAAATGTGCCATATTATTTTAAAGTCTCTCAAAAATGACAAAGTTATGGCCCAAACAAGATCATTTATGGCCATTTTTTACCTTTGTACTCAAAGTGTGACCTTGACATTGCAGATTTGGACAAATGTGCCAAATGATTTTAAAATCTCACAATGAACGACACAGTTATGGCCCGGACTCTTTTATGGCCATTTTTTACCTTTGAACTCAAAGTGTGACCCTGAAGATATCAACATAATTCTTTCGCATGACACACCTTCCAATGATGGTGAACAAATGTGCCAAATGATTTTAAAATCTCAAATGGACGACATAGCTATGGCCTGGACAAGCTCATTTATGGCCATGTTTGACCTTTGAACTCCAAGTGTGACCTTGACCTTGGAGATATTGACGTACTATTTTTGCATGACACACCGTCCCATGATGGTGAACAAATATACCATGTCATTTCAAAATCTAACGATAAATGAAATAGTTATGGTCTGGACAAACTTTCGGTTTAAAACGCACTAAGTGACCCAGTGACCTACTTTTTGACCCGGCATGACCCATATTCAAACTTGGCTTAGACATCATCTAGATACTACTTCTGACTAAGTTTGGTGAAGATCGTATGAAATTTTCGGGACAGCAGACAGACCGACCAACAGACCGACAAAGTGACTCCTATATAGCCCCCATCACCAATGGCAATAATAACAATACCAACCATATAACAAAAACTGTCTAGATCTGAACAGAGTGAAACCATCTTTTTAAACTGTCAAAGGTATAAAAATCTGCAGATCAAGTTTGATGATAATTATTTTGGAATAAATTGAAGTTACATGTACTTACGGATGACAATGTCCTCTGTCAGACTCCTACCGAACACAGGCACTGAAGGACGCATCCGTAATGCCTCCTGGAAACATTTATTATGATGGAACATCACGGTGGTGAAGCAAACAAGTTTGTTGAAATAACAAAAGGATTTTTGCTAAAAGCTGTGTATTCTTTATTTAAATGCTTATCGTGACAACTGCCTACTTTTAGCATAAACACTGTATTCTGATTGGTTTGTCCAATCACATGAGTCATGGTGACTTGTTGCTCATTTCCAAATGAACCCAATTCACATTCAAATTTAAACATGAATATTTATGACGTACTGCATTTTTATAAACCAGTTAAGTGTATTGTCAATAATGCAATCATATCAACAATATCCTGCCCTACAAATATCAAAACAAAACTAAGGCTTGATTTTCACACAAGCTTATACAAGTCTGTTGTGACCATTAGAGTGTTACAATTACATTTTAAATATTTTCTTCGTGTTATTATCATACTAGAACATTTTTCTGCATTTCAACCGCGTATGAACTGGGTTAGGAAATTGTATGCCTGATTTATGCATAACCCCATTGACCTAATTTTCCAAATGCATTTACTTTCACAAGAACAAACTTTGCATATTTTAGTTTCAAATGGACTTCTCAATGACAATTCACAAATGCATTGAAAATGGTCTTATAGTTTTTTTTATTATTTATCATTTAAAAAAAAATATATAATGCCATAATAATTTATCAATATTCAGTAAATTTAGTTAGTGCACTATGTTTTTGCAAGGTACCTGTGTACAGTAAATTCCATTTGCATCACTCGAACTGTGAAACATGAACTTAATGATGGTCCATAGGTGCTCATCTGAGTTAACAGACAGCAATTGTTGAAGACTTGAACTGGTGATCAGTTGTTGATCCCACTTGTTCCAGATTCAAACATGGCTTTTATATTGTCAAGATCAACATTTTGACAAAGTTTCATCAATACTGATTCATAAATGGAGCCTCTAGAGTAGAAACAAGCTTTTTTAAGATTACACCTGGTGACCTAGATTTTGACGTGCATGACTTAAAATTTAAGAGACAGTACTTTGCCTAGATACGATCAAGATAAAGAAACATGTAGTGGTCCAAGTGGTCCCTATAAGCATGTGAACCAGGTTCAAACTTGGCCTAAACATTGTCAAGATAAATGTCCCCACCAAGTTTCATCAAAATTTAGTCATAAATGTGGCCTCTTGAATTTAACGAGGTTTTCTAAGATTTGACCTGTTTAGAAGGGCTTTAAACACAAATAACCTAGATTTATTGTACACATAAAAATATAGTTTTATCAAGAATAAGTCATAAATGTGGCCTCAAAAGTTGTTACAAGGTTTTTCTAAGATTTAATCAGGTGACTTGTTTTTTTAACACATGTAACCCAGATTGGAACTTGTTGAAGATATCGCAAAGATGAACACACGGACCAAGTTACATCAAGATTGAGCCATTACTGAGGCCTTTAGAGTGGTTCCAAAGTTTTTCTAAGATTTGACCGGCCAGTGTTTTTCTCTCACCATAATGGTAAAATGGGCAATTGTGTGGTTGTGACTAAAATTAAGAACTTGTTTTGTTTGGTATCAAATACTTTGAAATTGAGAATAAAAGTGTAAGTATTCATTTAGTTAGATTAATCTCACTCAGAGCTGGATAGGGATATGAACTAAATGTTGCATTATTATTATTATTATTATTTATTTAATCCTTTTTGGAAACTTTTAATTAGGAAATCTAGGCTATTATTTGGGAAAAAACTTACTTTTGAGAATGAGACTCAACATCGAGTCATAAATAAGACCTCTAGAGAACAAGGTTTTTCTGACATTCAACCTAGCAACTTAGTTTTTTAACACATATGGCCCAGTTTCAAGATCTGTTTTGAAAATGTCAAGATTAACATTCTGACCTAGTTTTTACAAGATTTAGATAGGTATTGTCAATATCAAGTTTCATCAGATTGGATGAAAAATGTGGCCTTTGATGTTGTAACAAGCTTAAGTTGACGGTGCCCACTGACCGACAAAGTTGGTTGTTAGGAGCTTTAATGTCACCAAAAGGAGACTCCAATGCATGTTACCTTAATGCAGCACTCCAAGTACTTCATTTCCTTCAAGTCGTCCATAGTTGCGTCCCTTTCACTGTCACCTGTAGCAACGAGATAGTTATCACTCACTGTTAGTAATTTTGAAACCAAAGTTGTTTTGCATTCAACAGGCATATTCACACCAATTATTTTCCCATTAGAACAGTGTTGAACAGAAATTGTAACAAGGGCTGTTTGTAAAACATGCATGCCCCCAATATGGGCTGTCAGTTGTAGTGGCAGCCATTGTGTGAATACGTTTTTTGTCACTGTGAACTTGACCTTTGACCTAGTGACTTGAAAATCAATAGGGCCCCTATCGGCAACTTATTGATTTAATCAGCATCCACGCCATGGTGTTTTTAAAATAGGGGTCGCTAATTGCTATCGAAAGATGTACCGTAATAACTCTATGTTTTCGGACACTTAAAAATATTTTTTTTTTTTCGTGTCCGAAAACTTAGATACCTAAAATATTCACAAAATAGAGGTGTCCGAAAACTTAGAGTCAAAAGTGAAGTGTCCGAAAATAGAATAGCACGCGCTTGTAAAATACCATGCTGTAAAGTATAAATTGCAGTTATATATGTTTGCACTGCATTTTAAATAATTTTAAATGCTTAATTTATTTGACAGAAAGTTACTACAAGGTTGTACTTTGACCAACGAGTTCAAAGATTAGCATGTATGTACCAATACTCGCTAGTATGAACCTGTAATTAACGCAATAAAAAATTCAAACTTTAAATTCTTTGTTTTTTCCTTTCCGACAGTTGTTGTCTAACACCTTCCATTGTTCGTAAAACTTGTAATAGGGTGCATCACACTTTGAAGCGTTTAGTATTTGTCACAGTTATTTTACTGAGAAGTGGTAGTACCATTGCGGTAGATAATTTAACTGTTAATTGGCGCTACCCCTGGCAATTGTCATAACGCTTATGCTATCGGGCGAAACCATGGTTTAATACCGGTTTACAAGGTTATTTACCCAATTACGCAAATGCAATGGTCCGTTGCCCTCAGGCATGCACCTGCCATGTTTTATTATGTTAATCTGGTTGTAAAACCTCATGATCGAAACGTCATTAGATATCAAAAACAGGATAGAAATTGTGTAAAATAGCGCTGTGAAATATATTGTCCGAAAACTAAGAGACATTAATTATGGACGAAAACTCGTGTGTCCGAAAATTAAGAGTCACGAAAAATAATTATTTTTGCTAAAAAAAGGGGTGTCCGAAAACTTAGAGTGTCCGAAAACATAGAGTAATTATGGTATCGTAAAAAAATAAGCGCCACCTGCGTTTGTATAAATTTCATGGCCCAATTAAGTCCAGCAATAGTATTATCCTGTGTATTATACAACCTAAGATTATAAAAAAACCTGTCAAAACACCGATTTTGTACATCAAACAAATTGAATGCTGACCAATACACATTGATGTTTCTCACAAACTACCTTTCGTTTTCAACGGATTTTCATAAAATAGTTTGTACATATTGCATCAATCTAAATTTAGAGTTAATTTCTGATTGGTTGAATAAGAATAGTGCTCGAAGCGCTCACATCGTGTCACACATGATTTACACAAGTTCAAGGGGATATCCCTGCACCAATTGGATGTCAAATCGAGGCAAACAGGGACACCCGATATTTCAGTTAATGGAGTGTGTTTACTTCCGGAAAAAGGAGAACGCATGTGTTCACGAAATTCTGAACAAACATTCATCGTCAATATTGGGCAGAAATATACAGTTTTTGTAAGTAATATACTGACTAAAGAAAAGGTGGAATGATTGATCGTTTTAGGTGTCCCGCTTTGGTCAAATGTCCCGATAATTTTTTATGAAAAGTCCCGATTTGATCCTGAAAATCTCTGGCATGTATGAATAGGGGTCATCTGCCAGTCATTATCAATGTACCTATGAAGTTTCATGATCCTAGGCCTAAGTATTCTTTAGTTATCATCAGGAAACCATTTTACTGTTTCGAGTCACTGTGACCTTGACCTTTGACCTAGTGACCTGATAATTAATAGGGGTACCCTGCCAGTAATGATCAATGTGCCTATGAAGTTTCATGATCCTAGGCGTAAGCTTTCTTATTTAGTTATTATCTGGAAACCATTTTACTGTTTCGAGTCACCGTGACCTTGACCTTTGACCTAGTGACCTGAACATCAATAGGGGTCATTTGCCAGTCATGATCAATGTACCTATGAAGTTCTATGATCCTAGGTGTAAGCGTTCTTGAGTTATCATCAGGAAACCATTTTTCTGTTTCAAGTCACTGTGACCTTGACCTTTGACATAGTGACCTGAAAATCAATAGGGGTCATCTGCGAGTCATGATCAATGTACCTATGAAGTTTCATGATACTAGGCGTAAGCGTTCTTGAGTTAACATCCGGAAACCATTTTTCTGTTTCAAGTCACTGTGACCTTGACCTTTGACCTAGTGACCTGAAAATCAATAGGGGTAATCTGCCAGTCATGATCAATGTACCTATGATGCTTCAGGATCCTAGGCGTAAGTATTCTTGAGTTATCATCCGGACACCGTTTTACTATTTCGAGCACTGTGACCTTGACCTTTGACCTAGTGACCTCAAAATCAATAGAGGTCATCTGCCAGTCATGAGCAATGTACCTATGAAGTTTCATGATCCTAGGCCTAAGCGTTCTTGAGTTATCATCCGGAAACCATCTGGTGGACAGACAGACCGACCTACCGATATGTGCAAAACAATATACCCCATCTTCTTCGAAGGGGGGCATACAAATTAAAGATCCATATTACTGCTTTGAGTTAATTTAAAATATAGCCTTGAAAAAAGTGTTTGAGACACAAGGCAAAATTGATTTTTGTTTTAGGTCATGAAATGTTAATGTTAAAAAGATTTTACCGCGATTACTTTAATAAAAAAATTGAGCGCAAATATGTGACTTTGTCTTTTCTTTAAAGTTGGTAAAACATTATTTACAGAAAAAGATATAAAGCAGAAAATTATTAACAGACACTCAAAAAATCTCATTTGGGAAATCCATCAATATAATCTTCAATTGAAATTAAAAATATACATGTAACCTATAATCAGCATGAAGTTGTTCAAATGTGGCATTTGAAGTATTTAAACTCTATTTTTTTAATCTACAAAAAACACTTATTTACGAAGAAAAACATTACTCACCAAAGATAGCATCTAATTCCTCATGTACTTTCTTCTGAACCGAAACATCTGTGCCAATAAGATGCAGGGCCCAGTTGGATGCCATTGCAGTGGTGTCATGACCCTAAGAACAAGAAAAGCCTTTCAATGACATCTTGCCATTTAATTAAATACAGAGTAAAGCCTTTCAAAATCAATACATGTTTGCAGTCACTTTAAAACAACAAAAGCACCGCATAGCAGTTGCCAACCTTCGGCTGCGGATGCAGTTTTGAATAAACAAAAGCTTGTTTGAAGAATATTAGAGGTCAAAGTGACCTTGACATTTGACCTACTGTCCCACAAATGGGTGTGGCATGTAGAACTCATCAAGGTGCAACTACATTTGAAGTTTCAATGTTGTAAGTGGAAGCACTTAGATTTTAGTGCTATTTTTGAGGTTTTAGCACGGTGGACGCCGGACCGCGGATGACGAACTGGTTATGACAGTACCTCAGGTTTTCTCCGAAAACAGCCGAGCTAAAAACTTATCTGACAGAAAGGTAGAGGTATTAAAGGTTAACTGTCAATAACTTAGGACCACATGTCCCAAATCTTGATAATGCAAGAATAACTAAGTTGCAACCTGAATAGTGCACGAATAACTAAGGGGCAACCAGTATACTTCATGGATAACTAAGGGTCATCTGCATAGTGCATTGATAACTAGGAGCAACCATGGATAACTTAGAAACCAGCTTCATATTGCATGGAAAACAAGCAAATTTGTTGAATTGATATCCTCCGCCAAAATGCTTCTGGACACAAAAGTATTATATCTGACATTCAAAAAAGCATTTTTTTCAAGATACAAAGGGCCATAACCCTGTTATTAACAGATAGTGTACAATGCCATTTGGCGTGCATCATCCTCTAATCCATATATATACTCATACCAAGTTACCAATGAAATCCGCCAAAGCACTTCCAAGATATGGCTCCAAACACAAAACAAAAGGGCCAAGATGGCCCTAGTTCGCTCACGTGAGAGGAGTAAGTTCATTCAATTTTACCAAACATCAAACTTGACCTAGATATTGTCTAGACAAACATCCTGGTCAAGTTTCATCATTATTGAACCAAAACTCCGGCATATGGAGTGATTTCGTTTTTGTAAGATTTGACCTGCTGGCCTATATTTTGAGATGACCCCCCTTACCAAACATCAAACTTTGCTTACAAAAATAAATATTATGACCAAGATTCATAAAATCTGAAACAAAATTGTGACCTCTTGAGTGTTTACAAGGAATTTGTATAATATTATGAAAAATTGGACAATCTAAGGGAAATAATTATGGCATTAATTATGTGATATATATAAAACCAATCTTTTCACCAAGTTTCATGACGATTGGGCAAAAAATGTGACTTCTAGAGTGTTCACATGCTTTTATATAAAATAAGAAAACTGCCCCAACCCCCCCCCCCCCCTGCCGGACATGTTATTCAACTGACCAGAACCATTTTCAAACTTAACTCTCATATCAAAGAAACAAATTTTCTGACCAAATTTCATGAAAATTGGGCCGAAATGTGACTTCTAGAGTGTTCACATGTTTTCACTATATACATGTAGAAAAAAATGCCCCGCCCACTGGCAGCCATGTTTTTTCACCGATCTGGACCATTTTTCGAACACGTCCGAGATATCAATAAAACCAATGTTTTGACCAATTTTCATTATGATTGTGCAAAAATTGTGACTTCTAGAGTGTTTACAATACAAGGTTTCTCTAAAGCCAAATAAGGAAAACTGCTCCCCCCCCCGGCAGCCATGTTAATCAACTGACTGGAACCATTTTCAAACTCAACTCTCATATCAAAGAAACAAATTTTCTGAACAAATTTCATGAAAATTGGGCAGAAATGTGACTTCTAGAGAGTTCACATGTTTTCACTGTATACATATAGAGAAAAATGCCCCGCCCACTGGCAGCCATGTTTTTTCACCAATCTGGACCATTTTCGAACTCATCCGAGATATCAATAAAACCAATGTCTTGACCAATTTTCATGATGATTGCACAAAAATTGTGACTTTATGAGTGCTTACAATGTTTCTCTATAGCCAAATAAAGAAAACTGCCCCCCCTTGGCAGCCATGTTATTCAACTGACCAGAACCATTTTCGAACTCAAATCTTATATCAAGGAAACAAATGTTCTGACCAAATTTCATTAAAGTTGGGCCAAAAATGTGACTTCTAGAGTGTTCACATGTTTCACTATATACATATAGAGAAAATGCCCCGCCCACTGGCAGCCATGTTTTTTCATCGATCTGGACCATTTTCGAACTCCTCCCAGATATCAATAAATGTTTTGACCAACTTTTATGATGATTGGGCAAAAATTGTGACTTCTAGAGTGTTTACAGGGTTTCTCTATAGCTAAATAAGGAAAACTGCCCCCCCCCCCCCCCTGACAGCCATGTTATTGAACTAACCAGAACCATTTTCGAACTCAACTCTCATATCAAGGAAACAAATGTTCTGACCAAATTTCATGAAAATTGGGCCAAAAGGCGTAAGCGTTCTTGAGTTATCATCCGGAAACCATTTTTCTAAGATGAGTCACCGTGACCTTGACCTTTGACCTAGTGACCTGAAAATCAATTGGGGTCACCTGCAAGTCATGATCAATGTACCTATGAAGTTTCAGGATCCTAAGCATAAGTGTTCTTGAGTTATCATCCGGAAACCATTTTACTATTTCGGGTCACCATGACCTTGACCTTTGACCTAGTGACCTCAATATCAATAGGGGTCATCTGCAAGTCATGATCAATGTACCTATGAACTTTCATGATCTTAGGCATTAGCGGTCTTGAGCTTTCATCTGGAAACCATTTTACTGTTTCAGGTCACCGTGACCTTGACCTTTGATCTAATGATCTTAAAATCAATAGGAGTCATCTGTAAGTAACGATCAATGTACCTATAAAGTTTCATGATCCTAGGCATAAGCGTTCTTGAGTTATCATCCAGAAACCATTTTGACTATTTCAGGTCACCATGACCTTGACCATTGACCTAGTGACCTCAAAATCAATAGGGGTCATCTGCGAGTCATGATCAATGTACCTATGAAGTTTTATGATTCTAAGCGTAAGCGTTCTTGAGTTATCATCCGGAAACCATTGTATTATTTCGGGTCACCTTGACCTTTGACCTAGAGACCTGAAAATCAATAGGGGTCATCTACGAATTATGATCAATGAACCTATGAAGTTTCATGGTCCTAGGCATCAGTGTTCTTGAGTTATCATCCGGAAACCATTTTACTGGTTTGGGTCACCGTGACCTTGACCTTTGACCTAGTGACCTGAAAATCAATAGGGGTCATCTGCGAGTCATGATCAATGTATCTATGAAGTTTCATGATCCTAGGCTAAAGTGTTCTTGGGTTATCATCCGGAAACCATTTAACTATTTCTGGTCATCGTGACCTTGACCTTTGACCTAGTGACCTGAAAATCAATAGGGGTCATCTGCGAGTCATGATCAATCTACCTATGAAGTTTCATGATTCTTGGCTAAGGCGCTCTTGAGTTATCATCCGGAAACCATCTGGTGGACGGACGGACCGATATGAGAAAAACAATATACCCCCTCTTCCAGGGGTTCCGCTGTCGATCGCGATTGGCGCCAAATGGCGCTAATTTTTTTTAAGTGGCTCCAATTTTTTTAAAGTGGCGAATTTAAAAAAATCAGTAAAATCCTAACTGAAAATGTACTGCAAGTCGAAAAGCACGGGACCGAGCATAAGCGGCCAGCGTTTGTCAGTTGTAAATATTGATTTACGACGATGTAAGCGACCTACAGTGTAGAGTGCACTGAAATCACGGAAGCGTGAAAGTGTTACAGTCGATGTTTTTACTGTTATTGTCAAGTTTTATGGGGGTTATTTTCGGATTAACGGTTCTTTTATGATAAAGAACACTCAATTATGTAACACTTAGGACAAACTGGCACAAAAATCAATGATTATAACGATATATAAGGCGGCTACTCTTTAATCAATACCATGGTAAGTGTATTGTTATTTACACATTAGTTAAAGATTGTTCATATTTTTCACAGTTTATGTTGATGGCTTTCGTATATAAAGACACATATATGATTACATATTCACAAGCAATCATGGCTTTTCATGACTTCTTTAATCCTCAAAAGCGTGCTTTAGAAATTGAAACAAATGAAAGCAATGAAAATCCTTCAAAATTGCAAAAGCAGAATATCATCAAGACATGCCTGAGAAGTAAGTTGTCAGTTTCGACATTTGACAATTTAATGAGGATATCTCTAGATAGCAGAGCAGCTCAGGACTCCCCTCTTGACCAGGCATTTAAGAAATGGGCTGGGGCAAAGAACAGAAGAATTTTAAATCATTGAGTGTTCAAAATCTTTAACCATGTGTGAAAATGTGTGTACAAATTACTGTTAATTTAAATTGAGATGTTTGTCGTTCAGATGTGTATAATTTTTTTCCCTTTCACTTTATGTGCATCATATTAGCCAAATGACCAAATGTAACTGTTAAACAATTAAATTTAGATGTTTTATTTTCTGAAATGTAACTGTTACACAATTAAATTGAGAGGCTTTATTTACTGATGTTTGAATTTTTTTCCCTTCCAGATGATGTACATTTGTGTGATTGTATGTTTAAATAATTTTTTATAAAAAATGTATGCAGCATACTGTGCCATTGTTAACATTATTAGATAAATTTGGTTATATGTGATTGTTTATCATTTGCAAACCAATGTTTTTATGAATAAATAAAGCTCATTAAGACTTATGAAGTTACTTATTATTATTTATGTATTTACATACTTTTAAAAGTAATAATATAGTCAATGACATTGATGTTGTAAGGTTTCTTAGACCATTGTCATAATTAATAAGGTCAGAATAACTGACAGTTTCGCGCCAACTTTTTTTGGGCCAGTGGAACCCCTGTCTTCTTCTAAAGGGGGGGAGCATAATGAAAAAACTGCCCCCTCCCAGCAACCATGTTATTCAACTGACCGGAATTATTTTTGAACTCAACTCTAGTATCAAGGAAAAAAATGTTTTGAGCAAATTTCATAAAAACTGGGCAAAAAATGTCACTTCTACTGTATTCACATGTTTTCACTATATACATATAGAGAAAAATGCCCAGCCAACTGGCGGCCATGTTTTTTCACCGATCGCGACCATTTTCAAACTCATTCGAGATATCAATAAAACCAATGTTTTAACCAACTTTCATGATGATTGGGCAAAAATTGTGACTTCTAGAGTGTTTACAATGTTTCTCTATAGCCAAATAGGGAAAACTGCCCCGTCGACTGGCGGCCCTGTTTTTCAACGGATGGGAACCACTTTAGAACTCAACCGAGATATCATTAAGAAAACCATTTTGACAAAGTTACATGGAGATTGGGCATGAAATGTGACTTCTACAGTGTTTACAAGGTTTTTCTTTTTTTTGACCAAGTGACCTAGTTTTTGACCAGGCACAGCCCTATTTCAAACTCGGCCGAGATTTCATTGGGACAAAGCTTCTGACCAAGTTTCATGAAGATGGGACAAAAAAAGTGGCCTCTAGAGTGTTTACGAGCAAATGTTAACGAACGGACGGACAGGCGTACGACGGACAAAGACCGGTCAGAAAAGCTCACCTGAGCAATCAGGTGAGCTAAAAAAGCATTTTTTCAATATACATGTACAAAGGGTCATAACTCTGTTATTAACTGATGGTGTACAATGCCATTTGGCGTGCATCATCCTCTTATCCATGTACATACTCATACCAAGTTTCAACAAAATCCACCAAAGCACTTTCAAGATATGGCTCCGGACGGACGGAAAGACGGACGGAAGGAAGGATGGACACCGCAAAAACAATATCCCTCCGCCTATGGCAGGGGATAACTAAGGTCAAATCTTCATAGTGAATGGACAACTAAGGGACCAGCTTCATAGTGAATGGATAACTAAGGGACCAGCTTCATAGTGAATGGATAACTAAGGCACCAGCTTGATAGTGAATGGATAACTACATGTAAGGAGCCACCCACATAGTGCATTGATAACTAAGGGACCAACTTCATAGTGCATGGGTATCTAAGAAGCCACCTGCATAGTGCATGGATAACTATAAGGTCACCTGGATAGTGCATAAATAACTATGAAGCCAGCTGCATAGTGCATGGATAACTAAGTTGCCACCTGAATAGTGCATGAATAACTAAGGGGCAACCTGCATACTTCATGGATAACTTAGTGACCAGCTTCATAGTGAATGGATATATAAGGGACCAGCTTCATAGTGAATGGATAACTAAGGGACCAGCTTCATAGTGCACGGATAACAAAGGAGCCACCTGAATAGAGCATTGATAACTAAGGGACCAGCTTCAGAGTGCATGGATAACTAAGGAGCCACATTCATAGTGCATGGATAACTATGAGGTCACCTGCATTGTGCATGGATAACTAAGGAGCAACATGCCTAGTATATGGATAACTAAGACGCCACCCACTCAATACATTGCTAACATTGGGACCAATTTCAAAGTGCATGGATAACTAAGGAGCCACCTGCATAGTGAATGGATAACTAAGAGGACATCTGCATAATGCAATGATTACTAAAATACCACCTGAATGAAGCATATATAAATAAGAGACAACCTGCATATTTAATGAACAACTTAGGGACCAGCTTAATTGTGCATGGATAGCAAATGAGCCACCTGAATAGTGCATGGATTACTAATGGACCTGCTTCATAGTGCATGGATACCTAAAGAGTAACCCTTATAGTGCATGGATAACAAAGAGACCACCTGCAAAATAGTTCATGGCTAAGAGGCTACCTGAATAGTGCATGGATAAATAAGGGACCAGCTTAATAGAACATGGCTAACTGAGGGACCAGCTGCATAGTGCATGGATAACTAAGGAGCCACCTTCATAGTGCATGGATAACAAAAAGGTCACTTAAATAGTGCATCCATAAAGGGACCAGCTGCATTGTGCATGGATAACTAACGGACCAGCTGCATAGTTCATGCACAACTAAGGAGCCGCCTGCATTGTGCATGGATAACTAAGGGGCAACCTGCATAGTGCATTGATAACTAAGGGGACAGCTTCATAGTGCATGGATGACTAAGGAGCCACATTCATAATGCATGGATAACTAAGAGGCCACCTGCATAATGCATAAATAACTAAGGGGCCAGCTTCATAGTGCATGGATAACTAAGGAGCTACGTTAGCGTTACCCATCGCCAAAATCGCCATTGGCGATTACAATTCCTGGCAGGCGATTAAAAGTAAGATATTCAAGAAATTGGCGATTTAAAAAAATAGACCATTAGCTTTACAAATGCACACTCTAAATGCCTGTTTTCAGGCCGTATAAATCAGTATTCGTTTAAATTGCCAGAAACAACTTTATGATTACACAGATAACACCCCAACCTGAAAGGTCCCAGGGGATAATGACGACCGCCTAGGTCGATAATCCACATGGCTAATGTCTTAATTGGTCACGCTTTACAATGCGACCAGACTTTTCAAACATTTGGGTTACTTGGTGATTTAGTGATAACTGAATCACTGAAGCGTGCCGTGTAATGACCTATGCTATAGATGTTACGATTCAATGATTCAATTTTCCAAGAAACAACGATTTTGATTGGCTAAAAAAGTAGATAAGAGTAACTTCCCTTTACGGTCGATATGCGACTTAAAAGACCGATTTAGAAAGTGAGTTGCAGATTCCGGGAAAAATGGATGCTGCGAACGAAAATGGAAAGTCGAAGCCACAGAAATTTACACAATTCTTTAGAAAAGAAAGCGGACAGAATAATGTAAACTCAGGAAATGACCAAATGTTAGGTTCGGGATCGGAGGACGTCTAAAATAGTCCAGACTACATTGCAGAATCGGAAACGTCTACCTGTCAAGAAGTCTCACTGTTTCGCCGTGAGTCTCACGGTTTTTGACATGCAATGACGATCTAATGCTGACTAAGTAATTTCTCACGCATTTCTTCGAAAACAAAAAAATGTAAAAAAGTAATGTTTGGATTTCATAAAATGTCGTATAATTACTACCGAGAGGGCGGGTTGTTTTAGTGGTTTCTAACCTAGATACCACATGAACTGAAAACTGTTTAACGGTGTAAATGTATCATTATCACTACGCCACCGGTGTCTATGTAAACAAAAAAATATCGGCTGCAAAATGTCAGCAAGTGGCTCACCAGCGAAGAAAATTTTTCAAGCAAAACATGGCCTAATTTCAGACAAAAGTAGTCTTAATTTTGCTCAGGAAATAGTCCAATAACGCACCACAGATGATCTAGGATCCAACTGCATAGTGCATGGAAAACTAAGGGCCACATGTCTCACCATTTGATATTGCATGAATAAATTATTAACTAAAGGGCCACCTGTTCCATCACTTTATAGTGCATGGAACCATAGATTCCCTCTATATTCAAACAAAGGAAGGTAGATTGAAGCCTCAATCAACAAATAAAAGTGTATTTTCAAAGTGCTTCATTTGTCATGGTAGTGCCACTACAAACCTGGGAACAGAAAAGTATTCACCTCCTCTTGAGTATTAAGGAAGTTAATTGATGCCCATTGAAGACATATGAAGATTATTATAATTCTAAGAGCCATGACATACCTCAAACATGAATGTATCCACTTCCTCTCTGATGTCGAGGAATGAGAGTCGCTTCCCTTCAGATGACGTACACAACAGCATGTCCAGGAAGGCCAGTCGCTGTTTCTGTCCCATGCTGAGGTCCTGTTCGCTCAGCAATTGCTCCATCGTTATATCTTTGTTTTGGTCATACCTCTTCCAGAACTCATGTTGCCTCTCTTTGATAACCTTTAAAACGGCATATTAACCGCTAGTATAGAATTATATTTTCAACCATTTGATAAAACAATACTTTGTTTTACAAAATCAGATTATATTGTATATTATTTTAAAATGTAAGTTAATTTTATAATAAAAATTTGACGTTTGTAAAGGACCACTTTGTTTTACAAAATCAGATTATATTGTATATTATTTTAAAATGTAAGTTAATTTTATAATATAAATTTGACGTTTGTAAAGGCCCTTGTAAAAAAAAAAAGTATTTTACTATTATCAACATGCATGTCAATTATACAATTATATCATGAATTATTTGAACAAATTTGCCCACATGCAGTCTTAACGCACCTTTTCAGTAAAACTGTGCAGTATGTTCAAGGACTCATCATACTTCTTGCCAGGTCCAATTAGTCGGAACAGAAAGTCTGGCCACAGCCAGGGGCTTCTCTGTCTAATGAATGTGTACTCAGATGCCCTGAAATGGAGGAAAGTGTGAACTCAGATGCCCTGAAATGGAGAAAAGTGTGAACTCGTATGCCCTGAAATGGAGGAAAGTGTGTACTCAGATGAACTGAACTGGAGGAAAGTGTGTACTCAGAGGCCCTGAAATGAAGGAAAGTGTGTACTCAGAGGCCCTGAAATGGAGGAAAGTGTGTACTCAGAGGCCCTGAAATGGAGGAAAGTGTGTACTCAGAGGCCCTGAAATGAAGGAAAGTGTGTACTCAGAGGCCCTGAAATGGAGGAAAGTGTGTACTCAGAGGCCCTGAAATGGAGAAAAGTGTGTATTCAGAGGCCCTGAAATGGAGGAAAGTGTGTACTCAGAGGCCCTGAAATGCAGGAAAGTGTGTACTCAGAGGCCCTGAAATGGAGGAAAGTGTGAACTCAGAGGCCCTGAAATGGAGGAAAGTGTGAACTCAGAGGCCCTGAAATGGAGGAAAGTGTGAACTCAAAGGCCCTTTAATGTGGTACAATGTGTACTCAGAGGCCCTGAAATGTATGACAGTGTTTACTCAGAGGCCCTAAAATGTTGTACAATGTGTACTTGGACGCAATGAAAAGTGGGACAGAGTACACTCAAATGCCCTGAAAAGTAGAACGGTGTGTACTCTGGAGCAATTAAAAATAAGACAGTGTGTACATTGAAGAAATGAAAAGTTGGACAGTATGTACTAAGAGGCCCTGAGCTTGCTGTGATACATAGGATGTGGAGTCCACCTAGGGAATGGGAGGTCAAAAGTACGATCCACACATTGGGAGGGTTCTTTCAAGCTCCCCAAAAGACACCAAGTACTGGTTCTATCAAGGAAACAGACTTAAGAGCTTTTCAATAATCCTCAGACTTTTGATATAAGCGAGCTAAAATATGTCTTAAAATCATCACAGGTCATTATCAGTTATAATTCATATTTTGTAATAAGTATTGCTACAAGAAAGTTCAAAAGCTAGTTTACAATGGACTGATTCAAGGATAGGTCAATCCTGTTAAATCTCTAAGTAAAGATGGCGGGAGTATTATCACAAACTTTTCATCAGCATAATTGGTATACCTGTAAACTGCCTGCACGTAATCGGAGTCACTGTTCAGTTGGGCATTCACACTGCGACCCATTGCAGTCTCTGAGGTAAAGTAATGTTGATTATTTTACAGTTCTTAGGATAATTTGTAGGCTTTATTTATGTTAGCATGTCAACTTGCATTTTCATTTGAGAAATAAGCAAACATCTTTTTTACAAACACTTAATGATAATGGTAATAATACAAGTTTATAATAAGAGACCTCAGTGAGTCTTGATGGAACTTAAGATTTCAATGTTTTCCATAAGAAGTTGTTACGAGTATGTACACTGTTCAGCAACAAATTATCTGAAACATGTAAACAACAATCACTGTACTTATTGCCACTTTTGTTAAGATAATATGTACTTTTAATAAAAATTGTGTTTACCGCAAATGATATCCAGAGCACAAAGTGTGATATCGTTGAAAACGTTAACTGTTGTTTTCCCATCTGCTAGCCCCCGCATTTTCTCTAAAAGAACTTTGCTCTGGTCGTTGAATACACTGACAAAATCGTTGAGAATTTTGAAGTGAAAAGTTGGTGTAAGCAACTTCCTTCTTGACTTCCATTTGTCACCAGTGCTACAAACATAAACTGTTGTTATCTTGTACATATTTTATTTAGCAAGTGTACTGTTCTACAGTAGGTAGTTCTCAATTCCCTTTGCTTTTGTTTTATAACAATTTAATCAATTGATGTTTTTATGCATAATATTATTATATAATATTTGCTACAAAAAAGAAAAACAGTAATTATTGTGATACAATATACTATGTTATACATTTTTCTTGTTAATTACATGTCAAACTATTGCTTGGTCTACCAGTAAAACCTTGTGGGTGTTTGTTATAAAGAAAAAGTTTTCCCATTTTATTCCATTATCGTTTTCTCTGTCACTGGTTATTACAGTGTAGTGATGCACATTGTTGGTATAAAATTATTTTAAGAATGAGACATGTTAACTGTTATCTATCAGACTTCATATGTCACAACATTCTTCAGCTTGACTGTCTGTAATCACGTACAAAAACAAATACAGATAAATCACACAATTTTATGAAGATTATCAATATGAATGCCTCTACATTTATGGAAATTAGCCAAAGGGAGTGCATCTTTAATCCAAGCAGTAAATATTGAAATGACTTGCAGGGTTTGCATAAACATAATTATTATTTAATCAAACTAGTTTCAGATACTCAATTTATCCAACTTCTGTCTTAAATTTCCCTTACAGCATTGCCATTTAAAAAGTGCACCAGACTCTTTACTTAAGCAGTGCATATAATTGCTGCAACTTCATTTTTACATTTAAAAGCGAACAACAGCCTTTAATGACACAGTATTTCACATTAGAGTGAGTTTTGGACCTGGAACTAAATAATCAACACACCATACCTGGTCAGTAAACCAGTGCCCAACCATGGATGCAAGAAATTGTAGTCAGAAGCCTTGTCCAGATGTTTGGTACTGTTCATCAGAGGCTAGAAAAGATGCAAAGTGTTTTATTTCCATACATTATTATTTTCATGTTATTACACAGGGTTTTACATTGTATTTTATTATTAAATGGTCATGACTTATTTTCATTAAATAATTATGGAAAGGCAGAACAGTAAAAACCATTTTAGAGTTTATCAGACACAGTGTTATAAAGTTAAAATCTTGTCACACTGTTTGAAAGTTATGCTACCATGCTTTTTGCCTAGAATGTTTTCAAAATTTTAGCTTATTATAAGCTTCTACTGAAGACTTGTAGCAATAATACTCAAAATTGGAAAGACAACATAACTCCCATTTTGATGAGTACTGGGCCTGTATTCACCAAACCATTCTTAGACTTGAGAATAAAGAATTGTCTAAGAACCTAGAAAAATGCGCTCAGTTTTTGAATATATACAAGCTACCACTGGTGATAATGTCATTCACAAAATGTTTTTTAAGAATAATGATGTATATAGGGGTGGTTAATAACAAGTTTTTCACAAAGTTAAAGAAATTCTTGAATATTCTAATTTAAAGAATTTTTTGATTGTTAGACTTAAGTCTAAGAATTGTTTGGTGAATACGGGCCCTGGAATCTTTTTAGAATCCAGGACATGTATTCAACACCACATAAAAAATTCTTAGTCTTAGACTCATAAAAATACCTCAGAGTTTGCACATTACCGGTATTAGGCTAAAAAAACGTTTATATCATGAACATATTGTTCTAAATAGAGATTTACCGGTATATACTTATAGGTGTTAACTGTCATGCTAGACTTGACTTTCACGTGGTTTTAGTACATTACAGTATAAGAATATTCTTTATTTGAGTCGTGTTCTGAGAAAACTGGGCATAATGCATGTGCGTATAGTGTCATCCCAGATTAGCCTGTGCAGTCTGCACAGGCTAATCAGGGACGACACTTTCCGCTTTTATGGTATTTTTAGTTTCAAGGAAGTCTCTCCTTACTGAAAATCGAGGTTATGGGGAAAGTGTCGTCCCTGATTAGCCTGTGCGGACTGTCACAAAAAGGCTCACATTTAGACTTAAGTCTAAGAATTTATTGTTTATTATGGGCTTAATTACCTCTGCTTCTTCTGGACTGCAGACTAATATCAACGGGTGACCGCCAATCAACAACCGGAAGACTTTAAGGTGGGAGTACTCTTTCATAAACTCAAAGAGTTGTCGTGTGAAATCTAAAAAGAAGCAAAACACTAAATTAATCTGTTGTAAAAAGTATGTAAAGCAGCTATTACGATGATCAGATCCTTAAAAATTAAAACCTAAAACATATGAATTTTGTTGGTACAAAATTGTTTCAAATATGTAACAATCATATAACACATAATTAGACATAGCATATATTTGGTTGTATATTTCAATACCTCTAATCTAAATGAAAACAAGAGATGTGTTTGTCACAATGCCCCCTTCTGCGCCGCTTTGATTTGAAATTTTTGTTTGACTATATCCCTTTGGATTATATCATTTGGCAGGTACAGATCATTTTCACAAGGGAAGTAATTTTTTATATTACTTCCCTTGTGAAAATGATCTGTACCTACCAAATGAAAAATATAAATTATCTCCCTTTAAAGCTTGTTACTTCCCTTGGATTTGTTTTTTTTATTTTTGACCTTGAAGTATGACCTTGACCTTTCACCACTCAAAATGTGCAGCTCCATGAGATACACATGCATGGCATACCAAATATCAAGTTGCTATCTTCAATATTGCAAAAGCTATGGCCAATGTTAAAGTTTTCGGACGGACAGACAGAGTGACAGACGGATGGACAGTTCAAATGCTATATGCCTACCATCCGGGGGCATAAAAAGAGATTGGTAGAATCAGTCTTATAGATAGATGTACTAGAAATGTTTATCATGTGTTAAAAATAAAAAAAATATGCATATCAGTTAATGAATTGTTAATAAATAATGAACAAATAACAATTGTTTTGATGGATCAGTTTCAAATCTGTAACAAATCTTGAACAAATCAGGTAAATGTAATTAGTTAGGAAGTGCTAATAAATCATTAAAATATTGGATTTTAGATTGGCAACAAAATCGGGTTAATGAATCAGTAACAAATCATAAACAAATCTTATAAAGAAATCAGAAACAAATACAAATAATCCGACTTACCAATCCCTCATAAATTATATAATAATATTGACTACAAATCATCATATTGTTTATCAATTGGATCAGACTATTGCTAATTTAAAGTCAACAAACTTTAATAAATACAGGATGAAAACAAGAGCTGTCTCCATCGGAAGACATACGGATGATATGCCCCCGAAAAACGCTTTTTCGAAACCTAAACGAATAGTTTGAAACCTAAACGCAGACCCTAAGTTCAAGGTCAAGGTCAAAGGGGTCAACATTTTTTTGCGTATGGAAAGGCCTTGTTCATATACACATGCATACCAAATATGAAGGTTGCATCTGAAGCAACGTAGAAGTTATGAGCATTTTTCGAAACCTAAACGCATAAGTGTGATGGAAGGACAGACAGACAGCCGGACAGTGCGATCACTATATGTCCTCCTTCGGGGGCATAATAAAAACATTGATGACAAAGAATCTACACCTAGATACTGACAAATACAGTTTTAGATGTATATATCATGTAGAAACATGTACACAAGATTTGATCATGGTTGCAATGCAAACACTTTTTATGAATTGACTTAGTTATACAACATTTAACCCTGATGTGATGTATATTCCAGTAAAAAATGTGAGTCAGTGTCAATTAAATTGGTTTATACAAACTAACCCTAGTACAGTACTATACTGGAGGAAATATACTTATTGTTTTTTTGTTATAATGAACTCATTAAATATGCATACAACATAATTATAAAGAAGTTAAAATACCAACCTCCATAACTACATATATTATATTTTATGACATCACATCGCTTAAGTCTTCACAAATCTCATTCACAACAAAAACATTTGTTTTATATGCTACCAAATGTTTTCAATGCCGTGTTGTAAATATCAGAATACCGGTAAGTATTTTAAGATAAAATGTATACACAATTTAAAGCTTGTAAATGCTTAAAAATGCAATTTCAGCATAAAAGTTGCTTACTCTTTGATCTAATTTTCAAATGCAAAGGTAAACATCCTGTGCTGGAATGGACCAATAGTGTAGCAGACATATGAATTAAAGCGTACATTGCTTTTCAGATACTCTGTAAATCCCATGACGTCAAACCTGTACGTGTTTCTAATTATTAATTTATGAATTGGCAACAAATTAGGAATATTAACAAATAAAACTAGAAATGAGTAATTCCAAAATTGTTCTCTATTTAATCATGATTTTTTTATTATTTTTACAGCTTTGTTTGGTCTGGGTTACAAGAAAGTTTTAAGTAATATAAGTGCTGTTTTTTTCTTGTTTGTATTGGCATTGTGTGCATTGCAGAAGAAAGTTTAATATCAGACATGAAGAGTTTTATTTCTGGCAACTGTGTCAAATGTTTAGGGCATACTTCAGTTGCAATTATGCAAACAGGTTTTATTGAGGGCTTGTAAGTGACCTTAAATATGCATAGCATACATCAACAATTATAATCATCAAAAGTTAAAACTAGAAATGGCACGAAAGAGGCCGACGCTTATCCCCACGCCGCATGTTTGACCCAGGGGGCGCCCCAGGGTTGGTAATGGGGCCATGCATAGTTGAGATTGACCGTATTGTCATAAGAGATGTTCAGTATCAATTGGAAGTAAATCGGTGTAGAAATGAAGAAGTTAATGTAAAATAACATAAAACTAGAGATGTGTTAGTCAGAAACACAATGTCCCCTACTGTGTCGCTTTGATTTAATAATATTTTTTTATCATTTAGCAGGTTTATTAATTACCTCCCTTTAAAGCTTATTACTTCCCATGGATTTGTTTTTTTTACCTTTGACCTTGAAGGATGACCTTGACCTTTCAACACTGAATATGTGCAGCTCCATGAGATACACATGCATGCCAAATATCAAGTTGCTATCTTCAATATTGCAAAAGTTATGGCCAATGTTAAAGTACATAAAATAAAAAAATGAGTGAAAATCTCTGACCCGGCCCCACCCCAACCCCCATAACTTTTGACCCAGGGGTCAGATCAAAATTCCAAATAGTGCAGGGTCGCACATATGCTCATAGCTACCATGTGTGTAAGTTTCAAGGTTCTAGTGCTTATAGTATAGGAGGAGATAGTGACCAGGACGGACTGATGGACAGATGGACGGCGGAGATAACCACAATATCCAAATTTTACATGAGATCTGATTGCATAATGTCTAAACTCAAACCTGAAAAAATGGTCCTATTAAATTGGTGAACAGAACACTCACTTTAGTGTACATTTATCTTGCCTCTCAATGACCCTGATAGAATTACACAATCACAGACCCATTTACTTAATCCCAATGTGTGTTTGCCTTGTCACAAAAAAGCGAAAAATCCCAAGCTCCAACAGGGAATTTAACCAAGGTCTTCAATAACCAGAGAGCTGTCTAGCTAGCCCAGTGGTTGGTACGCTCGCTTCTGATGATGTAGGCAACTCAAGTTCAGTTCCTATTCCCAGCAGCATGTAAGTTTGGCTGGTGGTCACCATACCTGACAGGTGGGGTTTCCTTCAGGTATGCTATATGTTGATTGAGTTGTGGGTAATTTTAATAAAGTGATTACATCACAAATATTATATAAATTTAAGACAATGAATCATTATAAACATTATTATTAACATTTGTTCTTTATATTTGTTGCTTTTTTCCCAAAAGTTTATCATCAGAAATAATAATAAACTAGAAATGGCGCCGCCTCGGCCGACACGTACATGTATCCCCACACGGCATGTTGTTAGTAATGTCATCCAGTTAAATTTCAAAGTCATGCATATTTTCAATTCCCCGTAATCAACAATGAATTATGATGTAAATCAGTGAAAAAATAAGAGGGCCTGAAAGGCCCAAAGTCGCTCACCTGAGACAACAAGATATTATTTGGATAAATCTTCTGACAAAGTTTCACGAAGATCGGAAAATAAATGTGGCCTCTAGAGTGTTAACAAGGTTTTACTATAGCCATATGAAGAAAAATGCCCCGCCCCCTGGCAGCCATGTTTTTCAACCAACTGGCATCATTTTTGAACTCGTCCAAGATATTTTTGGGATGAATCTTCTGACCAAGTTTCATGAAGATCGGACAGTAAATGTGGCCTCTAGAGTGTTAACAAGATTTTGCTATAGCCATATAATGAAAAATGCCCCGCCCCTTGGAAGCCATTTTTTTCAAGCAAACATAATTATTTTCAAACTCATCGAAGATATCATTGAGACCAATCTTCAGACCAAATTTTAGGAAGATTGGACAATAAATGTGGCCTCTAGAGTGTTAACAAGGTTTTACTATAGCCATATATAGCCATTTAAGGAAAAATGCCCCACCCCTGGTGGCCATGTTTTTAAAGCAACCAAAACCATTTTTGAACTCATTCAAGATATCATTGAGACAAATCTTCAGACCAAGTTTCATGATGATCGGAAAATAAATGTGACCTCTAGAGTGTTAACAAGGTTTTACTATAGCCATATAGAAGGAAAATAGCCCCGCCCCTGTGGTGGCCATGTTTTTCAACCAACCCGCATCATTTTTAAACTCTTCCAAAATAATATTGGGATGAATCTTCTGACCGAGTTTCATGAAGATCGGACTATAAATGTGGTCTCTTGAGTGTTAACAAGATTTTACTATAGCCTTATATATCCATATAAGGAAAAATGCCCGCCCCTTGGCGGCCATGTTTTATAAATGAACAAAACTTACTATAATATGAAAGCAATATCTGAAGGGACACATGCACCAAAAAGGAAAGAAATATCTGAAGGGACACGGTAGTAATGAGCCTTTTTCGAATCGTGGTCGCAGATTTCGAAACATGAACACTGACCTCATGTTCAAGGTCAAGGTAACAGGGGTAAAAAATTGTATGCACATAGAAACTTGTTGTCTAGATACACATGCATACCAAATTTGAATGCAATATCTGAAGGGACACAGTAGTTATGAGCCTTTTTCAAATCACTGTCGCAGATTTCGAACTCAATTGGTGAATAAATGAACAAGTTATGTTGAAACAAAATTTTGGGTGGGCGTGGTCTATGTGGGCGGGGCGGCCCAGGGTTGGTAATGGGGCAATGTATAGTTGAGATTGACCGTATTGTCATAAGAGAAGTTCAGTATGAATAAGAAGTGAATCTGTGTAGAAATGAAGAGGTTATAGTAAAAGGCAATTTTGGGTGGATGCGGCGTATGTGCGCGGAGCCATGGGATGGGTAATGTGGACATGGATGGTGGAAATAGACAGTGTTGTCATAAGAGATGTTCGGTATTAATTTCAAGTCAATTAGTGAATAAATGAAGAAGTTATGTTTGAAAAAAATTGGGTGGGCGTGGTCTATGTGGGCGGGGCGCCCCAGGGTTCGTAATGGGGCCATGCATAGTTGAGATTGACCGTATTGTCATAAGAGAAGTTCAGTATCAATTAGAAGTGAATCGGTGTAGAAATGAAGAAGTTAAGTAAAAGGCAATTTGGGTGGGTGTGGCCTATGTAGGTGGGGCGCCCCAGGGTTGGTAATGGGGCTATGCATAGTTGAGATTGACTGTATTGTCATAAGAATAGTTCAGTATCAATTAGAAGTGAATCGGTGTAGAAATGAAGAAATAATAGCAAAAGGCAATTTTGGGTGGGTGTGGCCTATTTGGGCGGGGTGCCCCAGGGTTGGTAATTGGGCGATGCATAGTTGAGATTGACCGTATTGTCATTAGAGAAGTTCAGTATAAATTAGAAGTGGATCGGTGTAGAAATGAAGAGGTTATAGTAAAAGGCAATTTTGGGTGGGTGTGGCCTATGTGGGTGGAGCGCCTCAGTGTTGGTAATGGGACCATGCATAGTTGAGATTGACCGTATTGTCATGCATAGATGAGATTGACCGTATTGTCATAAGAGAATTTCAGTATCAATTTGAAGTGAATCGGTGTAGAAATGAAGAAATTATAGTAAAAGGCAATTTTGGGTGGGTGTGGTCTATGTGGGCGGGGCGCCCCAGGGTTGGTAATGGGGCCATGCATAGTTGAGATTAACTGTATTGTCATAAGAGAGGTTTATTATCAATTTGAAGTAAATGGGTGCAGAAATGAAGAAGTTAACGTAAAATAACAAAAAAATGAGTGAAAATCCCTGACACGGCCCCGCCCCAACCCCCATAACTTTTGACCCAGGGGTCAGATCAAAATTCCAAATAGTGCAGGGTCGCACATATGCTCATAGCTACCATGTGAGTAAGTTTCAAGGTTCTAGTGCTTATAGTGTAGGAGGAGATAGTGGCCAGGACGGACAGACAGACAGACCGACGGTGGAGATAACCACAATATCACAACGCTTTTCAAAAAGCATGGGGATAATAATCGATTGTCTTGATAGTGTCAAACTGCCATCCTGAAAATGTTTTCTTGTTGAGCCGTGTATTCTGATTGGCTATTCTAATTTCAAGATTTGCATATCTATAAATAGCCTTAAAACTGATATTGCAGAGAAGAGTAACTTCTTGTGAAACAAGAGCTGTCAGAGGACAGCACGCTCGACTATTCGAGTGCTTGACAGTATAATGTAAGCCATCATGGAGAGGGGGGGTGGGGGCGTATAATGTGGGTGTGTGATCATTTAATAGATGATCTTTCAAAAATAAGAAAAAAAAAATGGGGGTGGGGGGTTGGGGGGGGGGGGGGTGGGGGGGGGGGAGAGGGGGGTATAGTGTGGGTGTGTGATCATTTAATAAATGATCTTTCAAAAATAAGAAGAAGAAAAAAATTGGGGGGGGGGGGGGGGTTCTGGAGGGGGGGGGGGCGTGGGGGATGGTTTGGGTGGAGTGCATTGTGGTATGTAAGGTAAGTGTTGTTTTGTCAAACTTTAACATAGATTTATCAAAAATATGCATATTCTCAGTATAAAAGGGGCCATTATTCTGTCAAAATGCTTGATACAGTTTTCTGCTCTTGTTTATAGGTTGGGGTCATGTTGGTTAACAAGTATGCAAAATATGAAAGCAATATGTCAAGGGACACAGGAAATATTTGGGGTAGTATGCAAACTTTAACATAGATTTATCAATAATATGCATATTCTAAGTATAAAAGGGGCAATAATTCTGTCAAAATGCTTGATACAGTTGTCTGCTTTTGTTTATAGGTTGGGGTCATGATTGTTAACAAGTATGCAAAATATGAAAGCAATATGTCAAAGGACACAGGAAATATTTGGGTTAGTACGCAAACTTTAACATAGATTTATCAATAATATGCATATTCTAAGTATAAAAGGGGCCATAATTCTGTCAAAATGCTTGATACAGTTGTCTGCTCTTGTTTATAGGTTGGGTTCATGATAGGAAACAAGTATGCAAAATATGAAAGCAATTATGTCAAAGGACATTGAAAATATTTGGGGTAGTACGCAAACTTTAACATTTGCACGTGAACGGACACGGGAACGGCAACGCCGACTCCGGGGTAAGTAGGATAGCTCCACTTTATATTTCATATATAATAGTCGAGCTAAAAATGTCAACAGACGATGTAGTATGGAAAATAATTGTAAATAAACGATTTTGTGTTACTGAGGAACACTATATGAACAATTTATAAAAGAGGAAATATTTTATAAGAGCTCCGATGAATTACAATATTGACCTGTTTTTGTCGCATTTATGATAAGAAAATAGATGTTGACCTGGTCAAAACTATTTTTCTAAAAACTGCATAATTTTGGAACGTGTAATCACGTTATTTCGAGCGATCTCTTTAACCACGACTCTAAAAGAAACCAGGACTCAACAAGAAACTACCAGGGGTGGCGAAATCAAATGTCCGAGTTGCCCGAGTCGTACATTTGCTTGTCTGGGCAACTGATTTTTTTCAATTAAGTTGTCCGTGGACAACAAGTTTTTTAAAAGTCGGGTCCAGGTATACAAAAAAATACATTGTATTAAAGCCGTAATTAAACTTTACAAAACCCGATGTTGACATGCGATTACATTGCCAGTGCTATTTGCGGAGCAATCAAGCTAAAATACGGGCACTCCCCTGCGCAGTGATCTCCCTTATTTTATAAGAGACCAGGAGCATGCCGCATTTTAAACATTTGGCCCGACTGTTAGACAGTGTACAGACTGGTTTCTTTATTTTTACAATCAGACGGAAATAAAAAGTATCAAAGTAAGGTAATCAAAACACGGTCTACCTTGTTATTTAAAATGACTTTAATGGTAAAATTGGAACATTTAGTTTTTTTAAATCTTCAACAACGGAGCAGAAACCCGAAGCTTTGAGCAGTCCACCTCCCAAAAAACTAAGAAAGATTATGATAACAAATATGATCTAAGTAAACGCACCAGAACTTTTCAAGAAATTTGGCTCACAGATTTTCAATGGTTACCAGTTGATGATAATCAAATTGCTACCAGTGCGGAGCCTCAGTCTGATGAGGTCCACATATTGGACTAGTTTAATTTGTTAAGATTACGGTGTACTTATGTTCAACACATGTTTTAATAACAATAGCTTTGCAAGATTAAAAGTTTTAGAAAGTCTTTATATTGTTTATAATATACTGCTGTAATAAATGTACTATTTAAATACAACTATAAACAAAACTAGCAAATCATACTCATTTTGGTATATTCCACATTGTTTTACATTAATCAATAAATGCGTGTATAATTTATATAAACATTAACGGACAAGTGTAGTTCAGCAACGGACAAGTTAAATTTCCTAAATGATTGTCCGTGGACAAGTATAGTTTTTTGAGATTTCGCCACCCCTGACTACCATACTCTGGCTTTCCTCCACAAAATAAAAGTTAAATTACTCTTTCAGTTTGAATAAAATGTGTTCAGTGAATCAATTTTTGTAAGCCTAATGCCTATTAAAATTGAGTACTCTCCCTTTTCAGAGTGACTATTTGACATCTCAATACCAGCCTGTTAACACGTGTGTAGTGGATGTTATTGATGGTGTTATGAACTTATGGAAATATAGGTTTTGCATGGTTAAACACTCTGTTAATGAATAATTATGACATGGATTTAACCGGAATGTGATACATTTTAGAAGGTAAATTGTTTATAGCTGAATTTGTTGCATTAATTCAGAAATTCTTTAACTCCGTTATTTAACCGCTTGATGCGCGGTAAACAGGAGAATAAGTTAATTAGGTACATGTAGGATTGCTAAGGCACACTCTGTATTCACACATAATGTAGCCTCTGGTTTGGAACAGACCTCATTAACTTTGACACTCTTATCGCTTGCTTAAGTGCTAGCTTAGTATTGTTAACAACAGCATGGCTGTTTGTAATGTTCTCCTATTAATATGAGGTCGATATCGGTAATTACGTCTAATTATTTGGATTATGTTTGATGGTGACCTTAGGTTTACCTTACTTTAGTCCAAATTTTTGACGCTCTTAACTTTTAAGCTACTTTTTATATGGGTAATATTTGGAAATATTCCAAAGAATTTAGCCCATCTAAAAAGTATCTCTAATTTCTAAATTCTTTGCGCGTCTTATAAATAAGACTAATCTTACTTCAGTTATATTTTATAAATTTACAAACCTTTTGGATTTCTTCGAAGCTGGTGTACATTACCAATAAGTGGTAAAGATACTGGACCACCAAGTCGATCCACATTACGTCGTATTTTCTCAAGCTTAAACAACCAGACGCTAAATAAAACAATTACTACTGCAAACAACACAATCGACAGAGCAACCATTTTGTCCGCTATCAGTACACTGTCATGTGACCAATCATGTGATCGGTATTGTCATAGTATTACTTCCCTTGAAAACGGTTAGATACGACTAAAGCCAATCATTCATTTTCCCGATAATAAACCAATATCCGCTGTCGTTCCACGCTATCACATACAATCTATGCCATCACAAGAAAATCCTACCAGATATTAATATAATGTATTTGTTTGTTTATGAAAAGAACTATCATTTTCTTTTATATTTTCAAAATAGTGTATATAAGTAAAGGTTCTTACCAAAAAAAAACATAAATAAAAATAACATTGAGAAAATTATTGTACCACGGCTCAGCAATCATCACGTGGTTGATTATGAATGCAGGGACTGGATCCAGCTATTCAGATCTCTGCGCGGAGGTTGAGCATTTAAACACATTTTCTTTTTCGTCAGTGCTAGCAATTTAAAGATAAATCTTTCATCGTATACACGTGACAATGATTTGTTTTTCGTTTATATCTTAATTGTAGAGAGCAATTTGCGACTTTCGCATGAGCAAAATGAAGCTGGCTGCGATTTATATTTCGTCAGTTTTAAATCTTCTTCTTTTGGTACAGCACTCCTTCTAAATAGAAGATTTTGTGGCGGCGCGATATTTAAATCTTATTGTACATATAATATATCAAAAATGCTGTCCGGCTAGCAAAGTGGTTGGTAAACTCACCTAGGCGACCCGGGTTCAATTCCGGTTCCCGGCAGCATGTGAGTTTTGTTCGTGTTCACCATACCGGACAGGTGGGGTAACCTCCGGGTACTCGATCCGGCTTCCCGCACCCCCACAAAACAAGACAACACCAAAATTGAAAAAAACATCGTTCAGTTTCGTGAGTCTAGTAAGTTTATTAGGCACTCCGCTGGGGCAAACTCCGGATCCACGCATAATGTAGCCTTTGGTTCGGAAAGAACCTCATAAATTGAAAATACCGGTACACACATCTAATTATTTTAAGCTCTATAGCATCAACGTGTTAGGTATACTGAGAACATTAAAATGTGTTTCCTGTTCCAGTACTGGGTGTCTGGGTGAAATTTTTCAGAACTATGAAAGAGTGGGCATCGGGCCCGACCTTCTTCTTTCTTATTTCTAGGACTTAATCTTAGCGTAATCGTACTGCAAAATTGAACTCTTGTAGTTGTCAGTTTCGGACGAATGAAATTGTTAATAGTTAGGTTCTTACATAGAAAGTGGTTGCGGAACTTAGATATGTTAAAAATGAAAAGGTCCATAAAATATTCAGAAAAGGGCTATCAAAATTACCGTCATGTCCCACATTTCAGAATAGACAAAAATTGGACATTTCGTCCAAAAATGAAACAGCCAGATCATCAAAATCCAAAATCGATAAGGAATTTCGTTAATTTAGAAATTCACAGAGTTACTGTAACATATACATTGTTAATTAATTTAACACCCAGATAACATGTATTGACACTAATGTGAACATTATTTAATATATAAAACAGTTCTTACTCCGTAACATAAATGTACGAGACGGGCGTTAAAAAACCTGTTTAGCTCGTGTTTGACATGCTTTTACCCATATTTAAACACTTTCTGGATATAGGCAATATTAAATGTATGATTAATATCATAAATATTGAGTCAAATATGTGACTTCTAAAGCGGAAACAAGGTTTTGCTGGTGACCTAGTTTTTAGACACACGCGACAAAAATTTATCTCGTTTCAGATAATGTCAAGATAAACTTTTCGACCAAGTCATAAATAATTAATGTCTCTATAGTATTTTAAAGATATGATTGATTGGCCTAGTTTTTTGACGCACGTGACACAGATTCAATCTTAGATTTAAATCAGCAAATGTCATGTGGTAAATCCTTGAAAAAATGATTCAATTATAGTATTGTGCCAACTTGTTATTGGCATGTTTTAACTGTATTTTGTTACCCAACATGTTATTTACTGAAGATGCCAATATATCGTAATAGGAAATCTCCTGCATTAAATAAATACTCATACATACGCCCGTAATACGAAGAAGCTTTTCATTCTTAAAATGTTTGTCAAATGCGCAGTTTGTGTCTTTGTGTTTCTGTACGTGAAATCAGTGGCGAGCAGGGTTGAACGGGAGCTAGAATGCTCCCGGTTTCATTACGACGAAAGACTCCTTGAGAAAATGGTTCGGATGGAGTTTAACGTGGAGCGCTTACAGCAAAGACTTGATAGCGTTTCAGAGTCTGTCGGGACATTGGACGGTATGTAAAGACAAATAATAAGTAATTAAAATGTTACTCGGTAAAGCTATTATATCGATATCATATAATGCATTTTATTTATGTTATCAACGGTATAATGATACGTTGGCACTGATATTTGACTTGAAACATTATATTTATTTAGATTTTTTTTAAATTAAGTTTATAAATAAATGCCAGTACAAACCTCAAAAGTGGTGATTTTAACTTAATTAAAACAATATATCGGACAAATTTACACGTGTAATTGAAACGGTTCTGTGACATATATGGTGTTATTTATGTTGTTTACAACACATCAATCTTTGACAATTTAGAACAAATAGGACTTAACTAAAATGACTATAGGCTTCGAAGTGTAGGTTGATCTGAAAACACGAAGGGATCATCTATTAATTTGCAATGAGATACACTCTGATTTAAACTTAAACATGTTTGTATGATACTGAACCTAGTGTTCTTTGTGTTAAAGACAATACTCAACTTACAGATGGAGTGAACGATCGTGTTAGATCCGTATATACACGCTGGGGCCGAGATACGTGTCCGACAGGGTCTTCGTTCATCTATGACGGATTTGTGACAGGTTCCCACTATACTCACACAGGAAGTGGCGTGAACTATATTTGTCTATCCAAGGAACCAAGATGGGCTAACGGAAATCCAACGGCATCGATCGTCGGATTGATATATGGTTCCGAATTCCAGACTACGTCGGCAAATATCTGAACGCATCTCCATGACAACGAGGTTCCTTGTGCAACGTGTAAATCCAGAGGACCAACCAGGAAGGAATATTTGCTACGAATGATGAAAACTTGAGTACCACGGATACCTGATGACAATGTATCAATGTCACGCCGGAAGCAAAGAATTTATCTGCGTAGATTCAGAGGCGACGGTTGCAGAAGGAAGCAGTTCGGCTGACCAGGACGGAGCCTTGCTGTATTTTGTAAAGGCTGTGTGTGGTGCACTGAATTGTGTCCACCATACGACGGAAATAAACTCATCACGTGTGCGGTCTGTTCTCAAACTAAATAATCAATAAGGAGGACATAGAACAAAACACGATTACACTATTCGTGTTCGGTTTTATATGGAAATCATAATCGATAATTGCAACTAAATGTATTTGACGTATTTTTGACAATGAAGAAATATAAATAAACACGTGTTTTGTTGTAACAAGTGCCTTGGAATGAACAATCAATCGTCAGTATTGTACTTGTAAGTGTATCATGTTGCAAACCATTATGAAAGAACAAAACAGATGTGTACCGGCTTATAATATTACACCTTCAAAACCAAACAACATGTGCTTTATTTTATAACATCTCAAAACAAATATGTAAACCGAATGACGATAAAAAAACTCATTACATGTGCGGTCTTTTCTTACACTCAATAACGATGACGGACTACATAGAAATGATAATTTACGTTTCTTATATTCAGCTGTCGTATTTGCAGTTATTAGATATAACAAACAGATTGATAAACATGCATTTTCCAAAAATAACCAGAAACATGTAAATTTGTTGTAACATGTTTTAAGGAAATAACGTTGACTGCCAGAATAATACATGTAAACGTATTTTGAGACTTTCCCATTTGAAATAAATGTATGTTTATTAAATCTTGGAACAATAAAAAAGACGCATAATGCCCGTTGCATAACAACATCCTGCATCAAATTTATTGATCTCCTGGGCCCGATTGCTCAAAGCATCGTTAAGATAACATTACCTTTAAGCTTTACCTCTGTTAAGTACCCTAACGCAGCGTAATTTAACGCAGTTACTGCATCAGTATTCATCGAAAACACACATGTTCCCATGCAGTTGCCGACAAAATGCAACTGGATTCGTTAAAAGACAGTTAAAGCAACGTGATTACACAACTAACCGATCTCCTGCTCGGCTAATAACTTTAATATTCAATTAAATTCGACTTTCTCGCTATATGTCACTCGGTGTTTCATCTACACATGTACACCATTTTAATTTTCTAACGCGTCATCTGGTTGGTTGTTCTCATTGTGTTGGCCAATGATATGGCGTTTTAGAACCGAGCATTCGATCGACAAAATATGACAGCAAAACACAGACATGTAGCGAGAAAGTCGAATTTAATTGAATATTAAAGTTATTAGCCGAGCAGGAGATCGGTTAGTAGTGTAATCTCGTTGCATTTACTGTCTTTTAACGAATCCAGTTGCATTTTGTCGGCAACTGCATGGGAACATGTGTGTTTTCGATGAAAAAGGTCATGTCCAGTGTTCCACAATCTTTCAGCAATAGGCATATAGTGCGTTTCATACCTTGTGTATATATAATAACTATACGAGGGTTATTTTTTCAAACTATGAATTTTTGTCAATATTCGTTGTTGAAAAGTCAAACCACACACAATACGTGTACATTTAACAATCTGGAACCCCTGAGGTAAGCTTGTGGGGGGGGGGGGGGGGGGGGTGGGGTAGGGTCCCGGGGGGGGGGGCAAATTTATGATACTGCTGCCTGAGCGCTGATTTTGCAAATAAAAATCTACAAGTACAAACAAATAAGCACATGATCTAAATGCATTTATTTATTCATTTCAGATGATATATATATATATAAACAATAAAACAGCATTAAGTTTACCTTGATGATCACAGACAGCTTGGACATCTATGCTGTGAAAGTCTTTCCGATTGACATATGAAGCTTCATCATCATGAGGTGCCTGAATGCGGATGTGTGTTCCATCTATGCAGCCAATTTCATTCGGGAATCCAGCAACTGCATAAAAGCCTTGTTTAACTCTTTCCTTCTCCGCTGGTGATGGCCACACAACGAACTCATGCAAGTGCTTGATGATGGCATCCGTTACATTTTCAACAACTCTAGATACCGTACATTTGTGGAATCCTAGAGTGTCTCCAATGACTGAATAAAATGCTCCAGTACCAAAAAATCTCAATGTTATGAGGATTTGTTTGATTGATGTCAGCGCATGGTTTCTGTTTGTTTGCCGTTGCAAATCGTCCTTAAGAAGATTTTCCAAGAAAGAGACTCCATTCTTAGAAAAACGATAAAGTGCAATAAACTCTTCACTAGTTAATTCATCAAGATGATGTGACAATCGAAATTCCTTTGGTTTCCTAAATGGCAGAACAGCTAAAGCAGCCATTTTGAAACCTAGCGTTAACTGTTTAATTGTGCTTTAAACCTCAATTAAAGTTAACGGCAGAAACTGACGTTAAACTTGCCGTTAAAAGCCAGCGTTATTTTGAGCAACCCAATGTTAACGCTAACCCAGATTTTAACAGGTCCGTTATCATTTAACGGTCCATTAAGACTTAACGATGCTTTGAGCAACCGGGCCCAGATTCATTTTACTTAATGTGCCATCACAAGGCCGGCAAATATTGGGGAAATGTATGGCGATTCTGATGACTATTTTCGGACACTATCACCTGCATTTATATATTTTCCTTAATTTTCCTAAGAAAAAGCTTTAAAAATTTTAATGTTTTATTCGTTGTAACATGAAATTTAGTCTAAAACAGTGATGACACTGAAACAAGCAGTTTCGATTAAAAATTTTACTATTGTTTTTCGCAAAAATATAACATCTTTAATTTCAATGCTAGCAAAGAAAACCAGACGGAAATGATGTCCCTGAAGCGGTCAACCGGGTTCTAGGTAAACAAACTAGTTACCTTGTTGTTAACCCAACTCAATCAAGATTCAAGACTGGACTATGTATTGTCAAGATTAGTATTCTGATCATGTTTCATTAAGATTGAGTCATGTATGTCGCTTCTAGAATGGTAACAAGTTTTTTTTATTTTATGTTTTTTTTAATTTGAAATGCAAACGGAGACCTTGTTTTTGAAACAGATTCGTCATTAATATCGTCAAGAAAAACATTCTGATCAAGTTTCATCTAGATTGATTAATACAAGTGGCATCTAGAGTGGAAACACGGTGATTACAAGCTGTAACTTGGTACCACATTATAACTCGGCATGACTGTTGTGACTAAGTCGTATAAAGAGAAAAGCATACGTGGTGTCTACAGTGGTCTTATTCTTAAAAACAATTTGTAAATATGCGAGAAATATTCAATGAAACCAATTAATTGTATTATGGTATAATAAATCAAATCCCATTTACTTTAATGAAATTTATAACGACCAAGAACGCCATTACCGGTGCATTTAGTCGCATATGTTGTTGAACCAAAAACTGTGCATGTATGTCCGTTACTCCGACAAAACATTATCCATAGTTAAGTGGCGATTTTCCAAAAGTGTACATGCCTTGAATAAAGTAATTATTTGCTATCCCAAAACATGCTTATTTCTTTGATATTCTTGAACTACTTGTTTTGGACTTTTTGTCTAGTTTTGTATAAATGAACTTTATTTGTATTAGTTTTGAAATATTTTGAGATTTTTTATACAAGCTTGAAAAATATGCAAGCACACGAGCATGTAACGCATTATTTTATTTTAATTTAAGAACGTCTATTCTTAAGATATAATCCAGGTTTAAAATTATATTATTATTGAATAAATACCAGACACGTAGTTTCTGCAAATATTGAGCGGTCACGCAAGTGAATGAAAGTCAGTAGTTTAAAGTTACAAGGGAAAATATATGAAAATGGGCGTATGTTACTTGTCTGTAATTAACGAAAGAAAATCAATGTCCATTAAAACACACTCTTCCTCTTACATGACATTTATGAGAAATTCGAAAAAAATCAGAAAATAAAATAAAACATTGTCACCATTAAACAACGCGAATGATCGCGTAGTCAACATGTGATAAGCCGTATTTTTAAAAATATTTTCAAAGTAAGAAGATCGGCAATCGTTAACAAAGTTCTTTGCTATTTAAATTTCAAGTAAGACCAATAACGAACAATATGTGTAAACTTGAAATGATTCATACAGAATATACAGATACGTGCTGAATTAACCAATTACAGTTAATTGGCCCACTCTGGGCTCGTCCTAATATAAAGGCATGAATTTGCGTAGCGCGTTTTGCAGCGTATCGATGTTAGCCAACATGTCTCGCGACGAGTAACTTTTATTGACCATTAATGTAGCCGCCATCCCAGCCTCTCCAGTGCTGAACTCGGTAGGGTGCGTTCTCGTCGCAGCGTTGGCAATAAACGTCTGAAATATTGTCTTACCGGCTACTAGAACATTGCTATAGTGTTGCTTCGTTAGCGGGCGAAACGGCACGTGAAGGGCAGAGTTTTTGTAGTTAAATATATATAACTAGGCCAGGCGCAGTTCGCCACCCGATGGATATCAGCCAGGTAGTTCCCTATGACAACGCTATCGGGAAAATGTGTGGCGTACTAGATGACATTTAAAGCGTGTGGATTTAAATATGGACTGATTTGCGCAAGTTGTTCGAAGAGCAAATTGAGATACCCATATCTGATTTCTTGAAAATGAATCCGTAAAGACCAACACTACATCTGGTGTCTCTGATGTAAGGCAACTTTGCCAGACCAGTTTGCGTTCAAGCAGAGTGTAGTGTCCAAGTCTAGATATGCCTTTATAGCCTAAGACTGGTTTTTCAAAAATGGTACCAGGCGTAGGCTACCCCGAGTGATAGAATAGATACATAGATACCGCCCATCCAGTAACTTAATTTAATGTCTGGGGGTGTCAATTTCAGAGAGAATGGTATTCGAATCCAGAAAATCATTTCCGGTTCCCCAGTTTTAGTATAACATTTCCCTAATATGTGCCTGATGAAATACTGGTCCGGGAACACTCTTGGAAACTCAAAATCTTTCCCCACGGAAAAGCACAAATGCTGTAAATGCCTCGATTTTTCAAAGGCAGGCTTTCATTTAAGAGCACGTTGTTAAAGTTCATACAGAAAGAAATTGTGAATCTTTGTCCACATCGTTCATTTGTTACCGGTCGGATACTCCACTCTCTGTCGATAGCCTACCGAGCGCGAGTATGTCTCCGTATTCAGACGCATCGATGACAACCGGAATGTCACAATTTGATCTTTGGAGCGTTATGACAGACATGGTGAAAATGGCAGAGTCTGTTAACAGGTATAATAAGTTTTTTTTATCGCCCGTCTTCTATATTTATGTTACGGAGAAAGAACTGTTTCATATATTAAATAATGTTCACATTAGTTTCAATACATGGTATCAGTGAGTTAAATTAGTTAACAATTTATATGTTTCAGTAACTCTGTGAATTTTCTATATTTACGAAATTCCTCATCGATTCTGGATTTTGATGAAATGGCTTTTTTATTTTTGGACTTTACGGAATGTCATTTTTTTTGTCTATTCTGAAATAGTATTACTTCCCGTGAAAACGTTTAGATACGACTAAATCCAGTCATTCATTTTTCCGATAATAAACCAATTTCCGTTGTTGTTCCATGCTCACATACAATCTCTGCCATCACATGAAAATCCTACCAGATTTTATAATAATGTATTTTTATGTTTAAGTTTTATATTATGACAAGTAGAATCATTTCTTTAATATTTTAAAAATTAGGTTTATAAGTTTAGGTTCTTACCAAAAAACCTTAAATAAAATAAAAAAATAAATAAAAATACCATTTGGAAAATTATTGTACCACGTGGCTCGGCAATCATCACGTGGTTGATTATGAATGCAGGAATTTGAACCAGCTATTCAGATTCGGAGGTTGAGCATTTTCTTATTTTGTCAGTGCTAGCAATTTGAAGATAAATATTTCATCATATACGTGACAAAGCATTTGTTTGTCGTTTATATCGTAATTGAAGAGAGTAATCTGCGGTTGTCGCATGAGCACTATGAAGTAGGCTGCGATATATATTTCATTAGTTTTAAATCTTCTTTTTCTTCTGGTACAGCACTCCTTCTAAATAGAAGATTTTGTGCCGGCGATATATTTATATCTTATTGTAAATATATATAAAAAAATGCTTTCCGGCTAGCGAAGTGGTTGGTAAACTCACCTCGGCGACACAGGTTTAATTCCCGTTCCCGGCAGCATGTGAGTTTGGTTAGTGTTCACCATACCGGACATGTGGGTTTTTCTCCGGGTACTCCGGCTTCCCACCACAACACACGACAAAACCAAAATTGAAAAATATTTCAGTAACAACGAAATAGCTGGAAATTGCAGCTACAATTTAAAAAATCATCTAAACTTTGTTTGAGTCAAGGAAGTTAATTGGGTGGCACACTCCAGATCCACACATAATGTAGAACCTCATAAACTTAGAAATACACACATCTCGTTATTTTAAGCTCGAAAGCATCGAATGTGTGTGGAATACTGAGAACATAAGAATTTGTTTCCTGTACCAGTACTTGGTGTCTGGTTGAAAGTTTTCAGAACGATGAAAGAGTGGGCATCGAGCCCGACCTTCTTCTGTCTTAATTTCTAGGACGTAATCATATCGTAATCCTACTGCAATATTGAACTATTGTAGTTGTCAGTTTCGGACGAATGAACTTTTTAATGGTTAGGTTCTTACATAGAAAGTGGTTGCGGGACTATGACATGAAGAGATATAAATCTCGCCCGGATTTTTCATTTACTAAAAATAGTAAATGAAGAAACATATGCAAATCCTAATCCATAAAACAACCTGCTCTCACACGGCGTATACAATGAAATAGTCCATAAAATATTCAAAAAAGAGCTTTCAAAATTACCGTAATGCCCCATATTTCCGAATAGACAAAAATAGATATTTCGTTGCGTCCAAACATGAAACAGAGTTACTGTAACATATACATTAATTATTGATTTTATTAATTTAACACACTGATAACATGTATAGAAACTAATATGAACATTTCTTAATATATAAGACAGTTATTTCTCCGTAACATAAATATAAGAGACGGGCATAAGAAAAACCTGTTAAGCTCGTAGTGGACATGCTTTAACCCACATTTAAACACTTTCTGGATATAGGCAATATTAAATGTATGATTAATGTCATCAATATTGAGTCAAATATGTGACTTCTAAAGCGGTAACACGGTTTTGCTGGTGACCTAGTTTTTATACGCACGCGACACAAATTTAAACTCGTTTCAGATAAAGTCAAGATAAACTTTTCGACCAAGTTACATCAAGATTAAGTCATAAATGTCTCTAGATTTTTTTAAAAAGATTTGATTGTATGGCCTAGTTTTTTGACAACCGTGACACAGATTTAATCTCGGATTTAAATCAGAAAATGCCATATGGTGAATCCTTGAAACAATGATTCAATTATAGTTTATTGCCAACTTGTTATTGGAATGTTTTAGCTGTAATTTGTTATCCAACATCTTATTTACTGAAGATATCTCCTGCATATAATAGATACCCATAATACAACGAAGCTTTTCATTCTTAAAATGTTTGTCAGATGCGAAGTTTGTGTCTTGGTGTTTCTGTACGTGCAATCAGTGGCGAGCAGGGTTGATCGGGAGCCAGAATGCTCCCGGTTCCATTACGACGAAAAACTCCTTGAGAAGATGGTTAGGATGGAGTTTAACGTAGAGCGCCTACAGCAAAGACTTGATAGCGTTTCGGAGTCTGTTGGGAAATTGGACGGTATGTAAAGACAAATAATAAGTAAAATGGTACTCGTATAGCTATTATATCGACATCATATAATGAATTTTATTCATGTTATCAACGTCATTATGATACGGTGTTATTGTCATTTTACTTTAAACATCATATTTATTTAAAATTATTTTTAAAGTAAGTTTATAAATAATGCCAGTACAAACCTCAGTACTTTTTTTAGTGGTGATTTTAACTTAATTTAAACATTATATCGGACAAATTTACACGTGTAATTGAAACGGTTCTGTGGTATATATGGTGTTATTTATGTTGTTTACAACACCTCGATCTTTAACAATTTTGAACAAAAAGGACGTAACTAAAATGACGAAGTAAAGGTTGATCTGAAAGCACAAAATGGTCATCTTTAAATTGACCATATGATATACACTGATTTAAGCTTAAATATGACATTTAACGTAATGTTGTTTTGTATTAAAGACAATATACAACTTACAGATAAAGTGAACGATAAAGTTGGATTCGTGTATACCCACTGGGGCCGTGATTCTTGCCCTACAGGGTCTTCGTTCATCTATGACGGATTTGTGGCAGGTTCCCACTATACTCACACAGGAAGTGGAGTGAACTATCTATGTCTATCCAAGGAACCAAGATGGGCTAACGGAAATCCAACGGCATCAAGCGTTGGTATAATACATGGTTCAGAATACGAGACCTCGTCGGCAAATATCTGGACGCATCTCCATGACAACGAGGTTCCTTGTACAGCGTGTAGATCCAGAGGCCCGACTATGATGATCCCAGGAAGAAATATTTGCTACGAAGGATGGAAACTTGAGTACCACGGATACCTGATGACATCGTATCACGCTCACGCCGGCAGCAAAGAATTTATCTGCGTAGATTCAGATGCGACGGTTGCAGAAGGAAGCAATTCTGGCGACCAAACCGGAGCCTTGCTGTATTTTGTGAAGGCTGTGTGTGGTTCACTGAAGTGTCCACCGTACGACGGAAATAAACTCATCACGTGCGCGGTCTGTTCTCAAACTAAATAATCAATACGGAGGACATAATACAAAACACAATTATATTATTCTTATTTGCTTTACTATGGAAATCATAATCGGAGATTGCCCCGAAATAAATATGTCGTCAATTTTACAATAAAGATATGTAAATAAACACATGTATTGCTGTAACAAGTGCATTGGAATGAACAATTATCAACCGCCAGTATTGTACTTGTAAAGGTATCATGTCGTAAACCACAATGAAAGAACAAAAAAGATGTGTACCAGTATATTATATTATACCTTGACAAACTAACAAATAAATGCTATATTTATAACACCACAAAACAAATATTTCAAACGTACATGAGAGGTCTGCTCTACCTCAATAATGAAAACGGACTACCAGGGACTGAAAATCAACATTTCTTATTTTCAGCGGTATTATATGTAGTAATGAGATTACAAAAAGATAAATACACTTATATCAATATTAAATTTGTTTTCCAAATATGAGCAGAAACATGAAAATTGATGCAACATTTTTTAAGGGAATAACGTTCATTCGCTGCCAGAATTATACGTGTAAATGTATTCTCCCACTTTTCCAGTTGCAATAAGTACATGTTTATTAAATCCTGGAACAATAACACTAATAAAATATACGCATATTTCCTGTAACATAACCACAATCTGCGTAGAATCTGTTGATCGCCTGATTCATATAACGTCATGGGCCATCACAACGTCGGCAAACATTGGTAAAATGTAAAGCAATTTCTAATGAACATGTTTGGACATTTTCCCCTGCATTTTAAAATTCTCATTTAATTTTGCGAAGAAAAGGCTTTGAAAATTTTTAATATGTTTAACAGATTGTCACATAAAATTTAACCCAACACACTGGTGATACTGACACAAACAGTTTAGATAATTTTTTTAATATAAATGTGACGCAAAACCATGACACCTTTAATTTCAATGCTACAACAAACGCGAGGGAAATTATGGCCCTGAAGCGGTCATTCGGGTTAAAAGTACACCAACAAAGACGTAGTTACCTAGTTTTTCACTTCATTTGATTAAGATTTAAGACTGCACTATATATTGCCAAGATAAGTAGTCTGATCATGTTTCATTAAGATTTAGTCATTGATGTCGCTTCTAGAATGTTAACACAAATATTGTCAAGAGAGACATTCTGACCGAGTTTCTAGATTGATTTATACAAGTGACATCTATATTGTAACGTTGTAAGATGTAACTTGGTGACATATGATGTGCCATATTAGAACTCGGATTTAATATTGTGACAAACTGTTACCAAGAGAAAAGCATTTGTGTACTCTACAGTTGTTTTATCCTTAAATCGATATGTGTCTGTTACTCCGCAAACACATTATCGACAGTTAAGTGGAGACTTTCCAACATTGTACATGTCTTTCATACATGAGTTATTTACAGTTGCACAGCGCGCTAATTTAGTTGATATTCGGGAACTACTTGTTTTGGATTTTTTTTCTAGTTTTGTATACATGGACTTTGTATCAGTTTTGAAATATTCGGAGATCTTTTATACCCGCTTAAAATAAAATGCAATCATGTGACGATGCAACGCATTTTTTATGTTAATTAAGAAACGGGTATTCCTGAAATATTTTCTAGGCTTAATATTGTATTCATATTGAATAAAAACCAGACGTACGTAGTTTCTGCAAATATTGCGCGGTCACGTAAGTGAATGAAAGTCAGTACTACAAAGTTACAAATGAAAATATAAGAAAATGGGCGTTTCTTACTTATCGGTAACAAAGGAAAGAACATAAGTATGCATTATAAACACACTCATCTCTTACAAGATATTTATGAGGAATTCGAAAATAAAAAAATAAAACATCGTCACAAATAAAAAACGCGAATGTAAGCTTAGTGAAAATGTGATTAGCTTTATTCTTTAAAATATTTTTATTGAAAGAAAAACACCAATCGTTTATAAAGATGTTTACTTCCTTAACTGTTCATGATTATGTGTGTATAAATATAAGTTCATTTGATTAAGAAGCATATACACAAATAAATTGATAGTGTTAGCTATTTAAAATTCAAGTAGGAGCAGTAACGAACAATATGTGTAAGTTTTTAATTTGTCATACAGAACAAACAGATACGCGTTTAATTAACCAATAACAGTTAATTGGCCCACTTTGGGCTCGTTCCTGTATACAGGCATGGATTTGCGTATCTCTTTTTGAAGCGTATCGATGTTTTACATAAGGTCTCGCGACTAGCAACTCCTTTAGCAGTCTAATACTAAATGAATATTGACCCGCTGGTATTTTATCTACATGCGGTAAAACAAAAGAAAGCATAGACCTATAGCCAGCAATAGTCCTGTATTATAGACCTGAATGAAACAAATCTCTTAAAACCTTAACTGTTTCAGTCAAAGATATTGAAAAGGTATCAATTTTCCTTTCCGCACACCAGCTACAGAACTTCCTGAATTTATCTGAGAAATCTCTTTTAGTCCCCTACCTTTATGATTGTAACACTATTTGTCTTGTATCTGAAGAACATTCTTTTATTGCAAACTGTTTGATGATAATTGCCACGCAGTCAGGTTGAGAGTTTTCACACTGGGATAAAGGATCCCTTTCTAAGATAATAGATTGTCCTAAACAAGATGTGCTATTGGTTTGCTATGAGAAGTTCGAGTAAATGAGGACACCCAAACCGCATTGCCAATGTGTAGCAATTAAATGATCTGACACTGACATTGTGTCGTTTGAGACAGAACTCTTGGTATCAGAGAAGAAAGTGGAAAAACGTATGCAAAGAATTGGTCCCGGGTGAGTGATCATGCGTTTGTTGCATACACGTTTGGATGGTACGACCAACTGAAAAAAAGTGTTGTCTTTTTGTTCTCTTTTCAGAGATTTCCCTTAAGTTTTAAATATCATCTCTTCTATCGCTTGATTCAATATCCACTCTGTTGTATAAAGAATACTGCAACTCAATCGATCGGCTGTGTAATTGTTTTTACCTGCAATTTGTACTGCCTTCAATTGCATATGTTCGTCAAGTCCCACAATCCCCGTGTATGAGAACTGGATTACCTTGTTTGCCCTTACGATTTATGTATTGTACCTCTGACTGTCTGATCGAATCAAATAAGTCGGTTTGATCATAATCAAAGCCGCAACATACGTGAAGATATTTTAACGCGACTGTATTGAAAGACACATTTTTATTTATACTGTGTTTTGTTTTAGATGAATTTTAATAATGACGCATTTGAAAACAAAACAACCTTTTAATTTGAATGTACATGGGCCGGGAACCACGCATGTACATGCATACGTTCTGTTAAAACTGAAAGAAGATGGTCATTTTCGAACAGAATCATGTATGCATTAACGTAGCTACTAAGTAAAATATTCCTTAGTTTATCATTTTATATACGTCGGGATTAAGATCTATCTATTCTGGTAATACTTGAAAACTGTATAAAGACCTCCACAAACGATGTGATCAATCCATGTAACTATTGTATCACTCACTTAATGGGGTAATCAACGGAATATGTTGTAAATTGCATACACATGAATCATTCTTTACCAATTTTTTAACTTGATTTCGTCTGCCATGGTGAATTGCAGAAAAAAATCAGCGCGTAAAAAATAAAATCTGGCGCCCGTAGTGTGTATTGGCTGTTGTTGTAGAGAAAGAGCGAGGTACCCGGCCTGCGCGCGCATTTCAATACGCGAGCGGGGTGACAGCGATTTAATTGTGGGTAATGATGAACTTCAGTTGCTTGAGAAAATGGCTAGAGATTTACCTTGTCAGTAAATATATACATATCCTATCATATACTATCTTTTTTTTAAGAAGACGTTTTGTCGGAAAATTTAAATTGATTAAGTATGTGTATGCATTATAATAAACAACGGGTAACTAAAATTGCGTCACAACGGATAGTCGATCATTTAGTCATTGCCATCGAGCGCCTGTGTTCAAGGTCAAACATGTGTAGAAGGTCTGACCTGGTGGCATTGATTTTGACTTCCGCTTTTGACTTCCACTGACCTAGTTTTAATCTTCGCCCACGTTAAGTCAAGATAAGCAATATTCCGATTTAGTTTTATCGCAATGAGGTTAAATATTAGGAAAATATAACTGTAATCAGGCTCCACTAAGATCTATAGTGGCTCAACAATGCAGTTTCTCAACGAACGCGTTATTAAATCGCTTTGGGGATTTTTTGAAATGTACCGATGCCTCACCAATACCTTCTTAAATATTAACTCATACTTAACACTAATAATTACTAAATGTACAAAACATAGTTAATTTTTTTAAATTGTTGAATTATGATTCCATCTTTTAACATAATACTTGTAAATAGTCATCTTTTAATGTAAAATCAAAGTAAAATTATTGCACATTAAAAAAATGCAGTTGTTTGTTTCAAAGTTGATCATGACAATGACGTTTCACTAGCAATAAGAAATCGCACAAATATCGATGACAGATGTTGATTGACAATTATTTGGAAGTTTCAATAACCAAAAAAATACTGAAAGAGTTATGTCTATTATAAATAGTTAGCATGCAAGTAATTAAACAGACATTCCTTGTCAATATGGTGCTTATTTGCATACTGTTGGTATTTAATTTGCCCATGACTATTGTGCATATAACCATATATCATACAGTGCCGTAATTGTTTTGTAATGAAATGCATGCCAACAATAATTTAAGTTAGACTAAATTAACACCATAAAATTTATTTCATTTATAATAAATACAAAACTTGATTTTCTTCAAAAAGTTTTCCGATGTTCTTGCATGATTTGATTTCAAGTGAGTTAAATGAATTGAATTCAGTGGGTTATTTTAGTGTCAATTTTAATGAAAGTTGAGCAGATTTTATACTGGAAATAACTATATAAATGCATAACAGTTTAATGTATCAGGTCAGTGTCAGGTAAACGTATTGAAGTTTATAAGGTCTATCAGTGACTGAGGCTGCACATTTCAAGAAGACATCACGCCTTACCAATACAATAACTAGACTCGCAAAAGTGGGATACACATTTTTAATTTACTGCTGCAAAGCCCAGCTTATTTTATTTACTGACATATCCAATTGCGGTTGGTGGTCGACTGGGATCAGCTGTGTGAGAATCGGGTGAGCCAGCTACTGTACAAACCAACCCTCAGTCTGAAATTAATTTTGATTCGCTGTACATATTATGTAGAATTTTGAAAGCTTATGTTGACAGAACATGGCTAATACTCGGGTTTATTAAGTTGAGAACTAAAATTCAATGGGGCAGATATTCCAGACATTATGAAAGGTGGAAATTAAATGTGAAAAATGTAAATCAGTAAATTGTGTCGCAAAGCAACTACCGATAATAAGTGTGAAAATCGTTTCCGAAAAACATTGGCGTTGATGAAAAGTGAAACAAATCAAAGTAAATTATTATCCTTTTAAAAAGGCCTTTTCACGTTTTTGTAAATTTACAACATTAAAAAAAAATGTTTCAGATTCGCAAATTTTCGTTGTACTTATGATATTTGTGAGGAAACAGTAATACTGACAATTTATCATGCTATAAAATATCAACTATAATTATGCATCTTTTGATGATTTTAAAACCTTAACATTATAAAGCATTGCAACGATTGAATAATTTGGAGAGTTCTGTTGGTGTCGTTATATTTTGTGACACGACGAGGATTTCTTATATAAAGTATAAAACATCACGCATTGTGTGAGCACGGATGGCCGCCGAATGGTCTTAGCGGTAGACTTTTACACCAGGGGGCAAGTGGTTCCTGCCCAGTTGAGGGTTCTTTTTTTCTTTCTTTAATTTTATTCTTTTTAATGGAGCCTTTTAGATCCAATATATACATTTATCAAAATAAAGCATTTAATGACAATTTCCAATATCTGCAAACATATCTGAAAAGTTCCCTAGGCTTTACGACGTCTGCTATAGTCGCCATGTTTACGAACGCTTAGACTGGTCTTTCCAATCGTAGCGTTAAAAAACAATCTTACTTCATCTTAGCTGAGATCTTTGATGAAATGGTTAATAGTACTTACGATAAGCGTACTACCGAATATAACTTATGATTTTTTTTTATAAAACGGCCTCCTGATACATATCCCCCCCCCCCACAGACATGAATTTTCAATTGTCACTTTAAACTACAACATTTTATATATTCCGGTCTTTTATTTCTCGTAAGGTTTAAATTTGCTTAAATTGAAGAACGAGAAATTAACTTAAATTCTTCGCTTTACTATTTAAAATGTTAACATAGAAACGATAGACGCACAGAATTGCACATTTGTGGTGAAACAAAGTAAAAACCAGAGTCAGCAATTCCCAAATAAAATACATCACCAAGAGATTATTTTATCTCGAAAATGCCTCTGAACATAGGAATTTATAGGAGCAACAGCCTCATTAATCATTTTGTTGAAACGACGATAAAAAGTACATTCCTCTGCTAAATGGTTGTTGGCGTGTTTTCTCAGCAATAAATTTACAGAAGATTCCAATACGTGTTTTCAGGGTATCTCCTGTATATAAAAGATACCCATAAATACGCCAGAAATCAATTCAATTCTAAAAATGTTTGTAGCAAGCACAGTTTGTTTCTTGGTGTTTATGTACGTAACCTCGGTTGCGTGCAGGGCTGATCGGGAACCAGAGTGCTCTCGGTTCCATTACGAGGAACAACTCCTTGAAAAGATGGTCCGAATGGAATTTAACGTGGAGCGAATACAGCAACGACTTGACAGTGTTTCGGAGTCATGCGCAAAATTGGAAGGTAAGTGAAAACAGCTTATAGGTAAAATATAGCTGATACCATTTAAGTACTATATTGATATCGTATAATATCTAGAGTGTTATTTATGTTATCAACGTCATAATGATACGGTGACATTTACATTAAGCTGGTTACATTATTTGTCTTTTTAAAAACAGCTTTAAATTGTGCTTATACATACATTTCAGGACAAAGTATAAGTGGTTATTTTGACTAAATTAAGACAATATATCGATAATATTTACATGTCTAATTGTGATGGTTCTTTGTTTGCTGTTTCGTTTTGGGAAAACATTTCGTTACCTCTTTTAGAACAAATGGCGTCACTAACATCACTATTGACATAATGTGCTGAACAATAAAATGTATTATCAAAAAGCAAAAGGACTTTATTTAAAGTAACCACACATTATACACGTACACTGATTAAGGATACATTTGTTTTAATGACCTTAAACACTCCTGGGAATCACGTGATCACAAAAGTACATCGTATGCACAAAATGGCGGAAAAAGCTCTCGCTTAATGACGAAAATTAAGGTATTCTCATATTTTATATTATCAAAATAAATGATAACTATGCGCAGAGTACCCGCTTAGTCGCCTTATGTACTCTGGTAATTGTCGTTTTTCTTAGATTTCTGTAGTTTTCTCAAACATTCAGGAACAATATCCAATGAAAATTGTACATCGTCTGGACATACTTTATTTTGACATTCTAGACGACAAGCAACGAAATAAATGCAACATGTTTTGGTTGATAACATGCTTAGAATATTTCGTACAAGGTATTGCACGTTGTTTAAGCTTTTTTAGATCTTTTTTAGAACAGTCAAGTGGAATCGATATCGTGTGAATCTCAAAGCTATGAGAATACTACAACACAAGCAGACAATTTAACGAGATAATTTTCATAAAATAGTTTGTAATAATGTATCTAAGATATGAAATAGTTGTATATCTACATCTCATATATCAACTCCTCTCAGATTCTACCACATCCTTTTAATACCAATGTAATGAATTGTTATAGACTTTCCGAATGCTTTGTGCTATTTTATGCCAAATAAAAATTATGTTAATGTTATGTCATGAAATAAAATGTAATGTTAATAACGAAGTCATTATGACCTAGTGTTATATTTTATATGAAGCATCATATAGAGGCCCTCGAATACATGTATGTGTTATTTAATCTTGACTGGGGTCAGAAGTGGCCACACGCAGGAAGTAAAATATTTTATTGACTCGACTAGCTAAATAACTGATAAAATAACTTCTACCGGACATGTTTCCAATTTGATGGGGGGGATATATAAAACATTAGCAAAAAACAGCAAATACTCTTTACACAAGTATATTTGATACTCGAGAGTAATTTACTGGATTTAAGCTTTTTGAGGACTTTTATATCTATTATCTATTTTATATATATATTATACCCGGTACATGAATGTCTTCATAACAGAATATACTGCTGTTGATAGCCTAGAAAAATGTTGAAATTATGCATTTGTACACTTCAGCATGTGGTGCATTACAACTAGTGCTTAGAGTATTTTCTACATTGTCAGATACAAGTACCAATGAACAACATCAGTGCAGCAAGTTTTTTTTTATAAACGATAGTGTTAACAAGGTTTTGCTATAGCCATACAAGGTTAACGGTACTGCCCCCGCTCCCTAGTGGCCGTGTTTTTCAACGGACCGTAATAATTTTCGAATTCAGCCGAGGTATCATAACAACAAATGTTCGGACAAAGTTTCATGAAGATTGAAGTATAAATGTGACTTCTCGAGTGTTTAAAAGGTTTTACTATAGCCATGTGAGCAAATATGCCCCCCCCCCCCCCCTGGAGGCAATCTTTTTCAACGAACCAGAACCATTTTTATAGAAAGCCGATATATCATTAAGACATACGTTTTGACGAAGGTCCAAGAAGATTGAACTATAAATGTGAATTCTAGTGCTAACAATCGTTTTCTTTACTTTGACCAAGTGACCTAGGTTTTGACCTGGTGTGACCTAGTTTCAAACACGAAAAAGATATCATTAGGACAACTTTTCTCACCAATTTTCATGACAATCAAGCAATAAATGTTACCTTTAGAGTGTTAACAAGGAAAAATGTTGACGACACATTAAGGACAAATGATCCTAAAAGCACACCATGAACACCTTGTGCTCAGGTGAGCTAAAAATAAGAAACTTAACGTTTTATGCTTTATGAAACAAATGTAATTTTTATTTTCACTAAACTAATATTCCAGTACTTCCTATTCGTTACGTCATAGTCAGAGAGGTAAATATTATGCACATATACAGTACATAGATTGGCATGTTCACAAATTCAAATATATGACTGTTAGTTTAAATAAATTCTTTATCACAGTCATTATCAAGATTTATTAAAGTCATATCACGGTGATAATTTTCTCATCAATCCCTTGACCGGTTCGACTGTTTTGGGGAAATGAGGGACAGCAATACAGAAATCCTCCTCCAGTCAAGTCTGTTGTGTGCTGCTTAGATGAAATTCATCCATGGGAAGGGATGTCCACTCTTACATTATCCATCCAGCTTTTATTCTGATGGCCAAGGCGTCGACCTCCCTCTAACTTGCCATAGAGAAAAGTCTTGCACAGAGATTCGTGCCTGGTGACGTGTCCAAACCAAGCCAGCTGTACCTTAGCACAAATATTCGTGGTCATGGTAGTGCAGTTTTAAAATTGCCCTTACTGAAGCTTGTTTCATTCCGTTCATTGTTGTTTATTTCTCACTATAAAACAATCAAAAGCAATCCAGTGTAATTTGCCCATTTCATATTGATGGCTTAATTTATTTGCGCATCGATATGTAGAACGTTACTGGATTCAATTTGCTGTTGGCAAAGTCTTCGTGGACCTTGTGTGGTGCAATCTAATCTCAGTTCTGAAATTTAAATATAATAGCATATAGTTGACAATATAACAGCAAATACATTTTTAACACATTGAATAAACACACATTCACATATGGGCATTTAGGATTTCTTTGTCTATTAATTTTTGTAAAATTAAAAGAATACTAGCGTTATAAATAAAGTTATTGGCTGATCACAGATGTTATTACAATTTTATTATGATAAACATCGCATTAAAAGTAAAAACAGAAGCAGTTCAGATGATGTACTCAAAACCGTTCAGACGATGTACTCAAACAAAAAAAGTTCAGACGATGTACTATTTAAAAAATTCCTCGCCACAGATCTAAAAAAAGCTTAAACAATGTGCAAAACCATGTACGAAATACTCTTAGCATGTTATCAACCAAAAAATGTTGTATATATTTCGTTGTTTGTCGTCTTGAATAGCAAACACGTCAAAATAAATTATGTTCTGACGATGTACAATTTTCATTTTTTATTGTTCCTGAATGTTTGAGAAAACTACAGAAATCTAAGAAAAACGACAATTACCAGAGTACATAAGGCGACTAAGCGGGTACTCTGCGCATAGTTATCATTTATTTTGATACTATACAATATGAGAACACCTAGATTTTCGTCATTATGCGAGAGCTTTTTCCTACATTTTGTGCCTACGATGTACTTTTGTGATCACGTGATTTCCCGCAGTGTAAAGATAACGTTCTATGTTTTGCAGACAGTACCCGACTAAAGGAGGAAGTGAAAGATCAAGTTGGATCCGTGTATACACGCTGGGGCCGAGATACGTGTCCAACAGGGTCTTCGTTCATCTATGACGGATTTGTGGCAGGTTCCCATTATACTCACACAGGAAGTGGCGTGAACTATCTTTGTCTATCCAAGGAACCAAGATGGGCTAACGGAAGTCCAACGGCATCTGAGGTTGGTTTGATATATGGTGCAGAATACGAGATCAATACGGCAAATATCTTGACGCATATCCATAACAACGAGGTTCCTTGTGCAGCGTGTAAATCCAGAGGAGCGACCATAATGATCCCAGGAAGGAATATTTGCTATCACGGATGGAAACTTGAGTACTACGGATACCTGATGGCATCGTTTCAAAGTCACGCCGGCAGCAAAGAATTTATCTGCGTAGATTCAGAGGCGATGGTTGCAGAAGGGAGCAATTCTGGCGACCAGAACGGAGCCTTGCTGTATTTTGTGAAGGCTGTGTGCGGTGCACTGAAGTGTCCACCGTACGACGGAAATAAACTCATTACGTGTGCGGTCTGTTCTCAAACTAAATAATCAATACGGAGGACATAAAACAAAATACGATTATGTCAATATTGTTCGGTTTTATATGGAAATCATAGTCGAATATTGCCCATAATATATTTGGCGTTAATTTTACAATTATAAAGACATGTTAATAAACGCATTTATTGCTGTAACAAGTGGAATGAACAATTATCAAACGTCAGTATTCTACTTGACATGTAAATGTGTCATGTCGCAAACCATTATGAATGAACAAAAAAGGTGTGTACCGGTTAAAAATATTATACCTTCAAAACCAAACAACCTATACTTTATTTTATCACATCTCGCAACAAATATGTAAACCGTATGGCGGTAAAAAAAAACTGATTACATAGAGGATATTCGTTGGATTCGGTGGATTTTAATTCACGAGCGATCATAGAAAATAACATTTTCACGAGTGGCGCAGCCACGAGTGTTGCGCCACTCGTGAAAATATATTTGTTCTATGATCACGAGTGAATTAAAAACGATATTCTACCGAATCCAACGCATTTTATTTTTATTTTATGCTTTTTTTCACAGTTTATATACACTGTTAAAGACTTAAACGAAATAATTTCGCTGGGATAATTACGTCATTTCGTCAAAAAATGACGTAATTTCACAGTTAACAATGAATTAATTTACTGATATTTCTCTATAATCCACCGGAAAGCATAAAATAATTGCGCGTTTTGTTCTGACACTCAATAACGAAGACGGGCTACAAAGGAATGATAATTTACGTTTCTTATATTCAGCCGTCGTATATGCAGTAATTAGATCTAACAAACATATTATTAAACTTATATTAATATTACATTTATTTTCCAAATATGAGCAGAAACATGTAGTGTTGCAACATTTTTAAAGAAAATAACGTTACTTGCCAGAATAATACATGTAAACGTATTGAGCCTCTTTCCCATTTGAAATAAATGTATGTATATTAAATCTTGGAACAATAAAAAAGACGCATATTTCCCGGTGCATAACCACAACCTGCATCAAATCTATTGATCTCCTGATTCTTTTTACTTTATCTGCCATCACAACGTCGGCAAATATGTATGTCGCTTCTAGAATGGTAATAATGTTTTTTCAAAGAATTTGAATTTGAAATGCAAACGGAGACCTTGTTTTTGACACAGATTCGTCAAAACATTGTCAAGAGAAACATTCTGACCAAGTTTTATTTCGATTGATTTATACTAATGGCATCTAGAGTGGTAACACGGTGATTACAAGCTGTAATTCGTTTAAATATGACGTACCATATTAGAACTAGGCATAGATATTGTGGCAAATTTTTATCAAGAGAAAAGCATACGTGGTATCTACAGTGGTCATATTCTTCAAACAAACTTTGTAAATATACGAGACATATTCTATACAACCAATTAATAATTGTATAATGGTGCAATGAATCAAACGCTGTTTTACTTAAATGAACTTCCTAACGATCAGTGAACGCCTTAAACAGCGCATTTAGTCGCACATGTTGTAGGACCAAAAAGTGTGTATTATGTCTGTTACTCCGCCAAATTATTATCCATAGTTAAGTGTCGATTTTCCAACAGGTACGTATCTTTCATAAATGAATTATTTGCTATTGCACAAGACGCTTATTTCTTTGATATTCTGGAACTACTTGTTCTGGACTTTTTGTCTAGTTTTGTAAACGAACTATGTATTCGTTTTGGAATATTTTAAGATCTTGTATACCCGCTTGAAACAAAATGAAATCATAGGACGATGGAACGCATTCGTTTATATCTTAATTAAGGAACGTCTATTCTTTAAAATAAGCCAGGGTTGACTTGGTATTATTATTGAATAAAGACCAGATACGTAGTTTCTGCAAATATTGAGCGGTCAGGCAAGTGAATGAAAGTCGGTAGTTTCAAGTTACAATGGAAAATAGATAAAAACGGGCGTTTCTTACTTGTCTGTAATTAACGAAAGAAAATAATTGTACATTAAAAACACACTCTTCTTCTTACATGATATTTATAAGGAATTCGATAAAAAATCCCATATAACATAAAACATCGTCACCTTTAAAAACGCGAATGTAAGCTAAGTAAACATGTGATTAGCCGTATTCTCTAAAAGAGTTTTAAAGAACGGAAAACAACAATTGTTTATAAAGTTGTTTGCTGTTTAAATTTCAAGTAAGTATTTAAAAAAATCCAATTTTATTTCATTACTATACTTGCTTGACATACATTTTGGATATCTAAAGATACCAGAGCAATTTAAAATGAAGGGTGGGAAAATATGATCTTGGAAAGTTCTTTCCACTGATTCTAGAAAGCAGTATGTGTAGGTCTGCCTCACCTGCTTAACTATGCATTTTAATTAGAATATTTAAAAACTTAACAGCGACTATTTAACTTCGAATAATAGTCCTCAACATTTTATGTTATTTTCCATATGTTTAGTCATGTACAAAAACAATTCATAACCATTAATAGTTCTTTTCCCAATCGCTAATATGTATAAGTCGACATTTCTATTCAAGAAAATTAGCATTTACACTCTTTAAAAAGAAACGTGTAAAAGTGGACTGTTTGTCCAAACAGCTGCTTTCATGATACTTTTCATGAAAAGTCCTTAATTTTGTACAAAGACCATGAAGGGGCTACTGCTCGAGTTGAGAGTCCTTTATTTTAAACATCCTTAATGTTTTGTTTATAATTATACAGATTTATGAGGTATCACATACGAAACAAATCATTTTAACTACTCTGTATTATCTATGTGTCTAAATTGTTCAGTTTTTCTTAAATATATAGTTATTGCATGCTTGAGGTTCAACAACTTTGATTCTGGAAATGCATGGATAAATATAGTTGGATTTATATGACCAATTCGATCCCGCTTGCTTAAACCATTTATTACAAAAGTAACACCCTTTTTGTACACTAACAATTTCTTCTCCAAGTGTAAGAGACTGAAGATCACACCAACGTCTTAAATTGGTAATTGCTATAAGAAGCACATCACATACTTCAGCAGTGCCTTGTTCATAGACCTGCAAAACAATAAGTAGGTTCCAATCATGTACAATCTTATTTACCGGTGGGCTACTCTTAAAAACCCATAAAGCACACTAATAATAAATGGATGTTAACTCACTGGTATTTTATCTTCATGCGGTTAAGCAAAAGAAAGCATAGCTGATAATGCGTTTGTTGCATACACATTTGGATAATATACTCAACTGAAAAATAGTGTTGTAATTTTATTCTGTTTTTGCGCAAAATCAGAGGTTGCCCACACATTTTGAATATCATCTCTTCTATCGCTTGATTCAATATCCATTCTATGGGATAAAGAATACTGCGACTCAATCGATCGGCTGTGTTGTTGTTTTACCTTCAATTTGTACTGCCTTTAATTGCATTTTTTTGTCAAGTGCTAAGTTGCACAAATCCCATGTCTGGGAACATAACTTAATTAACCTTGTTCCCCCTGAAGATTTATGTATTCTACTTCACTCTGACTGTCTGATCGAATCAAAACAGTCTGTTGGATCATAATCAAAGCCGAAAAAATACGTGAAATTAGTTTTACACGACTGTAATAAAAGACAAAACTTTATTTATACTGTGTTTTATTGCAGATGAATTTTCATATGAACAAATTCGAAAACAAGAAGCCCTTTTAATTTGAATTTACATAGCGCACGTTTTTATCAGTATTGCACCCATTATTTGAAGCCATGTAGCCATTCTGCGTCAATAATCGAATAGAAATGACCATAACATAAAACGCGGATGTGCAAGTGAGCAATAAGGCATAAAGCTTGCCTGTCAAAGACACCCGCTGAGAAACAAACAATGGATTTATGACAGTCCGTCAACGCTGTCTGGTATACAGATTAATGTCGAAATATTCATAATGTGCATAACAAACGAGGTTATAGCGTTTAATAAAGTATTCGTATCCTCTTTTACCATACGGATAATTGACCAGTATTCGGATATCCGGATATTCTTTACCATCCTTACTTTTCTCGTAAAACTATCAATATCATTAACAATCGATTCACGATGAACTATATATCCTTCTAAAAAAATAATAATACAAGTATAGTTCTATGTATTTAAAGCAGACACTCTGCCACTTTGCTCTCGATCAACGTTTCTGTAAAATGTAGATTATTTTATTTAAAAGTACAGTGCATCCGGCTCTGTGACATAAGTACACTCTTTTTGTACAGGAAGTAGTACTGTGTTGCCTAACGTGGCATTGATTTTCTTAAGGTTTTTTATTTTCGTTCGTTTGTTCCAATCCATGTGTACCATGTCGGATGATCTTTATTTCTTACCCCAGACATGATATTTATTACAGGTAAATAACCCATAACAAAGAATTACTATTATAAACACAAAAGCCATTCCTGTTTTATTGCGCTAAGCTGTGATCAAGGTCAAACATGTGTAGAAGGTCTGGCCTGGTGACATTGATTTTTACTTCCACTTTTAACTTCCAGTGACCTTATTTTAATCTTCGCCCAAGTAAAGTCAAGATAAAGAATATTCAGATTTAGTTTTATCGCGATGAGGCTAAAGATTAGGAAAATAGAACTGTAATCAGGCTCGACTAAGATCTATAATATGGATCAACAATGAAGTTTCTCAACGAATGCGTTATGAAATCGCTTTGGAAACCTTTTGCAAGGTACCGAAGCTTCACAATTACCTACCGAAATATTAACACATAATTAAAGCTAATAATTACTAAATGTACAAAAAATAATCAAAATGTTGAATTATGATTCCATCTTATAACATACTGCTTTAAAATAGTTATGTTTTAATGTAAAATCAAAGTAAACTTCTTACACATTTAAAAAAATGCAGTTGTTGGTTTCAAATTTTATCATTACAATGACGCATAACTAGCAGTAAGAAAATCAGACAAATGTCGATAAAAGATTTTGGAAGTTTCAAGAACCAACAAATAATGAAAGAGTTATGTGTATAATAAATAGTTAGCATGCAAGTAATTAAACAGACATTCCTTGCCAATATGGTGCTTCTTTGTACACTGTAATGTTTTTCATCTGCCCATGAGTATATAACCATAAATCACACAGTGCCGTAGTTGTGTTGTAATAAAATGCATGTCAACATTAATTAAAGTTAGTCTAAATAAACGCTATAAATGTTATTTCATTTACAATAAATTCAACCCGTGATTTCCTGTCAAACGTTTTCCGATGGATTTTTCTTGCTTGATATGATTTAAAGGAGTTAACTGAAATCAATTCAGTGGGGGTATTTTATTGTCAATTTAAGGGAAAATTGGCAGATTTCATTCAGGAAATAACCATCTAAATGCAAAACAGTTTAATGCATAAGGTCAGTGTCAGGTGAACGTTTTGAAGTTGATAAGGTCTATCAGTGTCTGAGTCTTCATATTACAAGAAGACATATTTTTTTAACGCACACCTAAATAATACAATTACTAGACTCACAAAAGTTGGATACACATTATTAAAATACTGCTACAAAGCCCAGCTTATTTTATTTACTGAAAAATCCTATTGCAGTGTGGTCAACTGGGACCAGCTATGTGAGAATCACCCAGTGGGCACCCAAACGTTGCTGCAAGGTTGTATTTAGGTTGCAGTCAATCGTTGCAGTTTGGTTGTACCAATGGGGTATATGAAAGTTTTCCCGAAGTTTTTTCCAAACGTTGCCTCAACGTTTTTTCCAAACGTTGCTGCAACGTTGTATTTAGGTCGCATTAAAACGCAATAAAATGAATGATATAAAAAAATGCGCCCCGCATGGGAATCGAACACACCAACTCCCGCTCGCTAGGCGGACACCTCATCCACTACACCACGGCGACTGTCTCAAGATTCCGAAAATAATGTTGAAAATTCAGTTTGGGTTGAAACTTTGAATTTCATCGGCGATTTTGAGTTAAAGTTCATCTTTAGCATCTTTAAGTTTAAGCAACTTATTTGTAAAATTTAAAAAATTGAATTTCTAAAATTTACAAGAAATCATATTTTCATTGATGCTATGCATGAACTGTATTATTATAAAGTACGATTCCTACTCGGGGAGCGTTTCATTATCCCCTCTATAGACACCAAGTACTTGTTCTTTCTGCGAAACGGACTCGACAGTGTGCATATCTGCCGATAATACTCGAAAGGGCGGTTGGCAGTAAATAGTTTTTATTTTTATATTATTTGAAAAAAGAATTAAAAAATACTACGTTTGAATGCAACCTAAATACAACGTTGCAGCAACGTTGGAAAAAACGTCGGGAAAACTTTCATATACACCATTGTGACAACCAAACTGCAACGTTTGAATTCAACCTAAATACAACGTTGCCTCAACGTTGGAAAAAAACGTCGCGAAAACTTTCATATACACCATTGTGACAACCAAACTGCAACATTTGAATGCAACCTAAATCCAACGTTGCAGCAACGTTGGAAAAAAACGTCGGGAAAACTTTCATATACACCATTGTGGCAACCAAACTGCAACGTTTGAATGCAACCTAAAAACAAAAAACGTCGGGAAAGATTTTATATACACCATTGTGACAACCAAACTGCAACGTTTGATGAAACGTCCGGGTAATGTTTTGTATGCAACGTTGTGGCAACGTTCGGTAATTGTTGCCGACGTTGCGACCTAAATATTACGTTGCAGCAACGTTCGCAAAACGTTTGATGCCCACTGGGCAGGTGAACCAACTACTGTCATAACCAACCATTAGTCTGAGATTGATTTGTCTAAGCTGTACATTTTCTGTTAAATTTTCAAACTTATCTGACAGTTTATCGCTAATACTCGGTTTTCTTAAGTTAAAAAATTAATTTCAATTGGGAAGATATCCCATACATTATAAAAGGTGGAAATCAAATTCAAAACTGTAAAAATATAAGTCAGTAAATTGTGCCGCAAACTAACTAGCAAAGCAACTACCTGAATATGCAATTTCTAGCTACTAATTCAACCTTATTTTTTTTAGATATAAGTCATTAACTGAACAGTTTTAGTTTAAAAGAAACAATTAAACATTGGTTTTGATGAAAAGTAAAAACAAGAAATTTAAATACTTATCTTTTTTACGACTTAACAATAAATGAACCAAACTTAAAACATTCAGACGCACATTTCTATTTAAAACGGTTCAAATTATTTTTCTTTAACATTTATGTAGAAATAACAAAGTCATTAAACGTTATCAAACGAAAGTAAGTTCAATTAAATTTGGAGCATTAACAACAGAACATGTAAATGGATGTTAAATCAAATCTGCGTCAGGACAGGTTTTTAATGTTATCCCCTCATCGGTTTTGTAGATCCTCTGTCAACAACTCCACTAGCCTCTCAATGGATCGCCTGCCAAGTAGATACCGACTCAAACTTTCCACGTCTAAGGCTAGTATTCCATCTATCCGCATCCGTATGCGCATCCGTATCCGCATCAGTATCCGCAAAATCATAATACGGACACTATATTCCATTTATCCGCATACGTCGAACGTATCTTTCTTTTTTGGGGAAAAAAATATATGGATAAAACTGAAAATTATAATTGAGATAATTATTATGAAAGACAAGCGTGAATTTAAGTAGATATAAGGTACAGATCACCATTATGTCTGTAAAAGAATACATATGGTGAATACCTGAAACATCTTCTTCTAGTGCCTTGGTTATGCTTTTCCAAACATTTTAAGTGAAATCATAATCCCGATATGCAGAACTGCGTTGGTTGTATAATTCCGGGTAATTTTTTTCGAATTCGATTAGTTTTTCAGTTGATTTTTGAGATGACAGCTTCCTTCATCGTGCTAAATGCCGTCCGTATCTTGTCCGCATCCGCATTAGAATGCTCACTTGAGCTTTTTTTTGTGGACGCCTATTTCGCGTGCGGATATGCGGATGCGGATGCGGATGAATAGAATAAGCGCAGTGCATTTCAACTTGTTCTATTTTTTTGCGGATGCGGATATGCGGATGCGGATACGGACAGATGAAATACTAGCCTAACTGTCTTTCTATATCGAAGCAGCCTCCATTCCCTTGGCTTAACGACGTCTGCTATGGCCGCCATGTTTACGAACGCTGAGACTGGTCTTACCCAATCTACATAATTTTGCTTAACGCTACGTTAAGATAAAATCTTACCACATCTTAGCTGCTATTTATTTGATAAAAACGGTTAATAGTTCTCACGATACGAACGACCGAATCTTACGAACCTTACGTAAGATCGCCCTATGATCTGTTGATAAAACGGCCTCCTGATATGTATCCCCCCTCACGAACTATGAACGCGCTGCAGACATGACTTTTCAATTGTCACTTTATACTTGAACATTATATATCTTTCAATCTGTATTTCCTCATAAAGAAATGTTCAAATTTGATAATATTGTGCAACGAGACATTAACTTAAATTTCCCACCTGTTCAAATAGAACCGATAGACGCACAGAGTTGCACATTTGTGGCGAAAACAATTAAAAACGACTATCATCTATTCGCAAATAAACTAAATCAACGAGAGATTGTTTTATCTCGAACATGCGTCTGAACGGAGGAATTTATAGGAGAAACAGCCGCATTAAAAATATTTGAAACGACGATAAAAAATACATTCCTCTGCCAAATGGTTGTTGGCGTGTTTTCTCTGTCTTTTTTCAACAATTAATTTTCTGAAGACGCCAAGACGACATGTCAGGATATATCCTGTATATAAAAGATACCACAAATTAACAAGAAATTCACACATATTTCCATTCTAAAATGTTTGTAACAAGCACAGTTTGTTTCTTGGTGTTTATGTACGTAACCTCAGTTGCGTGCAGGGCTGACCGGGAACCAGAGTGCTCCCGGTTCCATTACGAGGAACAACTCCTTGAAAAGATGGTCCGGATGGAATTTAACGTGGAGCGCCTACAGCAACAACTTGACAGTATGTCGGAGGTAGTCGCAAAATTGGAAGGTATAAGAAAACAGCTAACAGGTAAAATATAGTTTATACAATTTAAGTACTATATTGATATCGTATGATATCTAAAGTGTTATTAATGTTATCAACGTGATAATGGCAAGGTGACATTTACATTTAGCTGGTTACATTATTTGTCTTTCTAAAAATATATTTAAATTGTGTTGATACATAAATTTCAGTACAAAGTATAAGTGATTAGTTTTACTAAATTAAGACAATATATCGGTAATTGTAACGGTCTAATTGTGATGCTGTTTCGTTTTTGGAAAACATTTCGTTACCTCTTTAGAACAAACGGACGTCACTAACATCACTTTTGACATAATTTGCTGAACAATAAAATGTGTTATCAAAAAGCAAAAGGACTTTATTTAAAGTAACCATGCATTATATATGTACACTGATTAATTGATACGTTTGTTTTAATGACCGTAAAGATAATGTTCTATGTTTTGCAGACAGTACCCGATTAACGGAGGAAGTGAAAGATCAAGTTGGATCCGTGTATACCCGCTGGGGCCGAGATTCATGTCCTACAGGGGCTACGTTCATCTATGACGGATTAGTGGCAGGTGCCCACTATACATACAATGGAAGTGGCGTGAACTATCTATGTCTATCCAAGGAACCAATCTGGGCTAACGGAAGTCCAACGGCATCTTACGTTGGTATAATACATGGTTCAGAATACGAGACCGATTCGGCAAATATCTGGACGCATCTCCATAACAACGAGGTTCCTTGTGCAGTGTGTAAATCAAGTGGACCGACCATGATGATCCCAGGGAAAAATATTTGCTACGAAGGATGGAAACTTGAGTACCACGGATACCTGATGACATCGTATCATGGTCACGCCGGCAGCAAAGAATTTATCTGCGTAGATTCAGAGGCGACGGTTGCAGATGGGAGCAATTCTGGAAACCAGGATGGAGCCTTGCTGTATTTTGTAAAGGCTGCGTGCGGTGCACTTAAGTGTCCAGCGTACGACGGAAATAAACTCATCACGTGCGCGGTCTGTTCTCAAACTAAATAATCAATACGAAGGACTTTAAACAAAACAGTATAACATTTTTGTTCGGTTTTATATGGAAATCATATTCGGATATTGCCCCTAAATGCATTTGATGTAAATTCTACTGTGAAGAAATGTTAATAAACACATGTTTTGCTGTAGCAAGTGCCTTAGAATGAACATTTATCAAGAGCAAGTGTTTTACTTGTAAATGTTTTATGTCGCAAATCCGAACAAAAGAACAAACAGATGTGTATTGGTTTATAATATTTTACCTTAAAACGCAACAACATAATGCTTTACTTTGTCACATCTAAAACAAATATGTAAACCGTATGACGATAAAAAAACTCATTGCATGCGCGGTTTTCTACACTCAATATCGAAAACGTACTACAGAGATTATAATTTACGTTTCTTATATTCAGCTGTCGTATATGTAGTTATTAGATATAACAAACAGATTAATTAACTTCTATTAATATTACACGTATTTTTCAAAAGTGACCAGAAACATGTAAATTGTTGCAACATATTTTAAGGAAATAACGTTGATTGCCATAACAATACATGTAAATGTATTTTGCCCATTTGAAATAAATGTTTGTTTATTAAATATTGGAACAATAAAAAAGACGCATATTTCCCGTTGCATAACCACAACCTGCGTCAAATCTATTGATCTCCTCATTCATTTTACTTAATGTGTCATCACAACGTCGGCAAATAGTGGGGAAATGTATAGCGATTCTGTTGACCAATTTTGGACATTAGCACGTGCATTTTCCTTTAATTATTCTCATAAAAGGCTTTGACAACTTTAAATGTTTAATTCATTGTAACATGAAATTTAGTCTAACACAGAGATGACGCTGAACCAAACAGTTCCGGTTAAATAATTATATAAATTTGACGTAAAAATATAACATCTGTAATTTCAAGGCTAGAAAATAAAACGAGACGGAAATGATGTCCCTGAAGCGGTCACCCGGGTTCAAGGTAAACAAACTATCGAAGACTTAACCTAGTTGCCTAGTTGTTAAGTCAACTTGATCAAGATTCAAGACTGGACTATGTATTGTCAAGATTAGTATTCTGATCATGTTTCATTAAAATTGAGTCATGTATGTCGCTACTTGAATGGTATTAAGGTTTTTCAAAAGAATTTGAATTTGAAATGCAAACGGAGACCTTGTTTTGACACAGATTCGTCATAAATATTGTCGAGAGAAACATTCTGACCAAGTTTCATCTAGATTGATTAATACACGTGCCATCTAGAATGGTTACACGGTGATTACAAGCTGTAAGCTTGGTGACATATCACGTACCACATTAGAACTCGGCATAGATATTGTGACAAAGTCTTATCAAGAGAAAAGCATTCGTGCTGTCTACAGTGGTCTTATTTTTAAAACAAACTGTGTTTATATACGAGAAACAATCAATGAAACTAATTAATAATTGAATAATGGCATAATAAATCAAATGTCATTTACTTTTATGAAATTGATAACGACCAATTAACGCTATTACCGGCGCATTTAGTCGCATAAGGTGTAGAAACAAAAATTTTGTTAATATATGCCTGTTACTCAGCCAAAACAGTATCCATGATAGTTAAGTGGCGATTTTCCAACAGTGTACATGTCATTCATCAATGAATTATTTGCTATAGCACAACTTGCTTATTATTTTTTGTCTAGTTTTGTATAAATGAACTGTGTATTCGTTTCGAAATACTAGTATTTTGAGATCTTTTATACCAGCTTGAAAAAAATTGCAATCATATGACGATGTAACGCACTTTTTTTAAATCTTGATTAAAGAACGTCTATTCTTAAACAAGAGCACCGCATAACGGGTGCCACGCTCGGCTGGGATGCAGTTTTGAATAAATGAAAGCTTGTCATAATATTTTTTAGAGGTCACAGTGACCTTAACCTTTGACCTAGTGATCCAAAAATGGGTGTGGCATGTAGAACTCATCAAGGTGCAGCTTCATATGAAGTTTCAAAGTTGTAGTTTGAAGCACTTTGATTTTAGAGCCAATGTTCAAAACCTTAACAAATCTTGACACGGACGACGAACACGACGAGCTGGCTATAACAATACCTCGGGTTTTCTTCGAAAACAGCCGAGCTAAAAATGATCCAAGCTTAACATGGTATCATTGAATAAAGACCAGATACGTAGTTTCTGTAAATATTGAGCGGAGTGAATGAACGTCAGCAGTTTTAAGTTACAAGGGAAAATATATGAAAATGAAAGTTTCTTAGTTGTCTGTAATTAACGAAACAAAATAATTGTACATTATAAACGTACTCTTCCTCTTACATGACATTTATGAGGAATTCGGAAAAAAACAAATATAATAAAACATCGTCACCTTTAAAAATCGCGAATGTAAGCGTAGTCAACATGTGATTAACCGTATTCTTTAAAATATCTTTAAAGAATGAAAAACGGCAATCGTGTACAAAGTTGTTTGCAATTCAATTTTCAAGTAAGAGCAATAACGAACAACATGTGTAAGTTTGAAATGATTTATACAGAACATACAGATACGCGATGAATTAACCAATTAAAGTTAATTGGTCTACTCTAGGCTCATCCCAGTATAAAGGCATGAATTTGCGAATCTCTTTTTGCAGCGAATCTATGTTTGCCAACATGTCTCGCGACGAGTAACCGTTATTGACCATTGCAGCTACCATACCAGCAGCCTCTCCGGTACTGAACTCGGTCGGGTGCGTTCTCGTCGCAGAGTTGGCCATGAACGTCTGAGACAGTCTTACCGGCTACTAGCAAATTGCTAAAGCGTTGATTCGTTAGCGCGCGAAACGGCACGTGGAACGGCAGCGTTTTGTAATTATTTATATAACTCGGATACTCCACTCCCTGCCGATAGCCTGCTTTCACGAGCGCGAGGACGTCTCCAAAATCGGATGCATCAATGATAACCGGTATACCGCCATTGGATCTTTGGAGCATTATGACAAATTTGGTGAACATGGCAGAGTCTGTTGCAAATACCAGTCGCGTATCGTGCCTCATAATTAACTACTCTAGTGGTCGATCCCGTCTTTTAAAAACCGATGTAGTGAAGACACGGACATAACAATGTTATTGTCAACGATGACTGTTTTTAAAGCAGTGTTTTAGAAAATCTTCAGATTCTCACGTCATGAACGCTTTCGTTAATCCACATTAAAGTATCTTTCGAAAGGTATCAACATGCGCCATGATTCGAACCCAATGAAGCCATTTTCGCTTGGAAACTATTTGACTGTAACAAACACTTGCGATTCAGTGTTCCGAAATCAATCGAATGACGTCAGTTGTCCTCCCAGCCGATCAGAGGGTTCCGTCAGACAAACAACCAAATAAGCATCCGCATGCGCAGCGAATAACGCTGAACCCAGCGCAGCAATAACTGCGCATGAACTAATTAGGTCCCAGGTGTAGGCAATGTCGCCAAGCACTGGTTCATTCATACACAACTCTTTCATTGAAAGATCTACTCGAAAATACATGGATGTCATACTTTTCAGACTCGTCCTCCGTAATAGTTTGCCGGAAAAAAAGACTGAAATATCACACTTTTGCTAGTATACGAAGCAGATTCAGACGATATTTCTGTTGAAGTCGTTAATCACTCTTTAAGTGGAAACTTCATTCACGTTGATGTGTACAGATCCAACTTTGCAGCGACTGTCTTTATCTGACTGCGATAGATGCCTAGTATCTACGGTAAAAATCATTTTGCATATAAACATTTTTATATAAAGCGTTCTTGTTGAATACCATTTTATTTTAGTGAAAACTTTTTACGCATATCTTTGTAAAATAAAAGTCAATCTGACGTACAGAAAATATTATTTATATTTTAATATATTGAAAATGCGACAAATAATATGTTTTTATAAATTCATACACTGTTACATGTATTATTGTACAGGAATGAAATGAATATATCGTCAATTTTACAATAAAGATATGTTAATAAACACATGTATTGCTGTAACAAGTGCATTGGAATGAACAATTATCAACCACCAGTATTGTACTTGTAAATGTATCATGTCGTAAACCATAATGAAAGAACAAAAAAGACGTGTACCAGTATATTATGTTATACCTTGAAAAACTAACAAACAAATGCTATATTTATCACACCACAAAACAAATATTTCAAACGTACATGAGAGGTCTGCTCTACCTCAATAATGAAAACGGACTACCAGGGACTGAAAATCAACATTTCTTATTTTCAGCGGTATTATATGTAGAAGTGAAATTACAAAAAGATAAATACACTTATATCAATATTAAATTTGTTTTCCAAATATGAGCAGAAACATGAAAATTTATGCATCATTTTTTAAGGGAATAACGTTCATTCGCTGCCAGAATTATACGTGTAAATGTATTCTCCCACTTTTCCAGTTGCAAAAAGCACATGTTTATTAAATCCTTGAACAATAAAACTAATAAAATATACGCATATTTCCTGTTACATAACCACAATCTGCGTAGAATCTGTTGATCGCCTGATTCATATAACGTAATGGGCCATCACAACGTCGGCAAACATTGGTAAAATGTAAAGCAATTTCTGATGAACATGTTCGGACATTTTCACCTGCATTTTTAAATTCTCATATAATTTTCCGAAGAAAAGGCTTAGAAAATTTGAAATATGTTTAACAGATTGTCACATAAAATGTAACCAAACACACTGGTGATACTGACACAAACAGTTTATATCATTTTTAAAATATAATTGTGACGCAAAACCATGACACCTTTAATTTCAATGCTAGAACAAACGCGAGGGAAATTATGGCCCTGAAGCGGTCATTCGGGTTAAAAGGACACCAACAAAGTCTTAACGTAGTTACCTAGTTGTTCACTTCATTTGATTAAGATTTAAGACTGCACTATATATTGCCAAGATAAGTAGTCTGATCATGTTTCATTAAGATTGAGTCATTGATATCGCTTATAGAATGGTAACACAAATATTGTCAAGAGAGACATTCTGACCGAGTCTCTAGAATGATTTATACAAGTGGCATCTATATTGTAACGTTGTAAGATGTAACTTGATGACATATGATGTGCCATATTAGAACTCTGATTTAATATTGAGACAAAGTGTTACCGAGAGAAAAGCATTTGTTCTCTACAGTTGTTTTATCCTTAAATCGATATGTGTCTGTTACTCCGCAAAAACATTATCCACAGTTAAGTGGAGACTTTCCAACATTGTACATGTCTTTCAGACATGAGTTATTTACAATTGCACAACACGCTAATTTAGTTGATATTCTGGAACTTCTTGTTTTGGACTTTTTTCTTGTTTTGTATACATGGACTTTGTATCAGTTTTAAAATATATGGAGATCTTTTATACCCGCTTAAAATAAAATGCAATCATGTGACGATGCAACGCAATTTTTATGTTAATTAAGAAACGGGTATTCTTGAAATATATTCTAGGCTTAATATTGTATTCATATTGAATAAAAACCAGACGTACGTAGTTTCTGCAAATATTGCGCGGTCACGTAAATGAATTAAAGTCAGTACTAAAAAAAGTTACACATGAAAATATAAAAGAATGGGCGTTTCTAACTTGTCGGTAACAAAGGTAAGAACATAAGTATGCATTATAAACACACTCATCTCTTACAAGATATTGATAAGGAATTCGAAAATAAAAAAATAAAACATCGTCACGATTAAAAAACGCGAATGTAAGCTAAGTGAATATGTGATTAGCTTTATTCTTTAAAATAGTTTTATTGAAAGAAAAACACCAATCGTTTATAAAGCCGTTTACTTTTTTTACTGTTCATGATTATGTGTGTATAAATATAAGTTCATTTGATTAAGAAGCATATACACAAATAAATTAATAGTGTTAGCTATTTAAAATTCAGGTAGGAGCAATAACGAACAATATGCGCACGTTTCAAATGATTCAGACAGAACATACAGATACGCGTTGAATTAACCAATAACAGTTATTTGGCCCACTTTTGGCTCGTCCCAGCATACAGGCATGAATTTGCGTAGCTCTTTTTTAAGCTTATCGAAGTTTGCCATAAGGTCTCGCGACTAGTAACCCCTTAAGCGGTCTAATAATGAATGAATATTGACCCACTGGTATTTTATCTACATGCGGTAAAACAAAAGAAAGCATAGACCTATAGCCAGCGATTGTCCGGTATTGTAGACCTGAATAAAACAAATCTCTTAAAACCGGAGCTGTTTCAGTCAAAGATATTGAAAAGGTATCAATGTTCATTTCCGCACAACAGCTACAGACCTTCCTGAATTTAGCTGAGAAATCTCTTGTAGTCGCTGTCCTCCATGATTGTAACACTATTTTTCTTGTATCTGGAGAAAACAAATCCTTTTATTGCAAACTGTTTGATGATAATTGCCGCGCAGTCAGGTTGAGATTTTTACACTGGGATAAAGGATCCCTTTCTGAGATAATAGATTGTCCTAACCATGAAGTGGTATTGGTTTTGCTATGAGAAGTTCCAGTAACTGAGGACACCCAAATCGCATTGTCAATGTGGTGCAATTAAAATGATTTGACACTGAAAGTGTTTTATGTGAGACAGAAATCTTGGCATCAGAGGAATAGGTGGTAAAACGTATGCAAAGACTGATAATGCGTCTGTTGCATACACGTTTGGATTGTATGACCAACTGAAAAATAGTGTTGTCTTTGTGTTCTGTTGTCGCGCAAAAAGATCTATCAGAGGTTGCCCTTAAATTTTAAATATCATCTCTTTTATCGCTTGATTCAATATCCACTCTATGGGATAAAGAATACTGCGACTCAATCGATCGGCTGTGCTATTGTTTGTACCTGCACATTGTACTGCATTCAAATGTATTTCGTTGTCAGGTGCTAAGTTTCACAAATCCCATGTCTGGGCATATAACTGAATTAGCCTTGTTCCCCCTGACGATTTATGTATTGTACCTCTGACTGATCGAATCAATTAAGTCTGTTTGATCATAATCAAAGCCGCAACATACGTGAAGTTATTTTAACGCGACTGTATTGAAAGACACATTTTTATTTATACTGTGTTTTATTTTCGATGAATTTTCATAATAACGCATTTGAAAACAAAACAACCTTTTAATTTGAATGTACATGGGCCGGGAACCACGCATGTACATGCATACGTTCTGTTAAAACTGAAAGAAAATGGTCATTATCGAACAGAATCATGTATGCATTAACGTAGCTACTAAGTAAAATATTCCTTAGTTTATCATTTTATATACGTCGGGATTAAGATCTATCTATTCTGGTAATACTTGAAAACTGTATAAAGACCTCCACAGACGATGTGATAAATCCATGTAACTATTGTATCACTCACTTAATGGGGTAATCAACAAAATATGTTGTAAATTGCATACACATGAATCATTCCTTACCAATTTTTTTAACTTGATTTCGTCTGCCATGGTGAATTGCAGAAAAAATCAGCGCGTAAAAAATTAAATCTGGCGCCCATAGTGTATATTGGCAGTTGTTGTAGAGAAAGAGCGAGGTACCCGGCCTGCGCGCGCATTTTAATACGCGAGCGGGGTGACAGCGATTTAATTATGGGTAATGACGAACTTCAGTTGCTTGAGAAGATGGCTAGAGATTTACCTTGTCAGTATATATATACATATCCTATAATATACTATCTTTTTTTAAGAAGACGTTTTGTCGGAAGATTTATATTGATTAAGTATGTGTATGCATTATAATAAACAACGGGTAACTAAAATTACGTCACAACGGAAAGTCGATCATTTAGGCATTGCCATCGAGCGCGTGTGATCAAGGTCAAACATGTGTAAAAGGTCTGACCTGGTGGCATTGATTTTGACTTCCGCTTTTGACTTCCACTGACTTAGTTTTAATCTTCGCCCACGTTAAGTCAAGATAAGCAATATTCCGATTTAGTTTTATCGCAACGAGGTTAAATATTAGGAAAATATAACTGTAATCAGGCTCCACTAAGATCTATAATGGCTCAGCCAGGGCTCGAAATTAACACTGGCACACTCGCAAAATGCGAGTGAAAAATACCGATTGCGAGTTAAGTTTTAAGCCACTAGTAATTTTTTGCGAGTAACGCAATAGTGAAATAAAAACAGTAATATTGCTAAATGCGTTCGACATCCTTAACGCTAAACCATATGTCATAGAACGTCCTAATACCCGTATGCGGAAGCGCGCACCTTGTATATAGACTAGTATATTTATAGTACAGATACGAGGATGGTATTGGTACAAAGAACGTTAAACAGTCAACTAATTCACACGTGTTCATTGAACTTGAACAGACATGGCGTCGAAGCGAAAAATAACTTGTTTCTTTTTGCCCACAGATGGAAATAACAATACGAAAGATAAAGCAAAGTTAACTGTTGAATAAAAAAACGAAATTAAATTATGTTTCCAGCAAAATTTGCGAGAATGTTGTTGATTTTGCGAGTTGGTATTAAAGCTGCTCGCAATGTTTTGCAAGTAGAAAAATAAGTTAAATTCGAGCCCTGGGCTCAGCAATGCAGTTTCTCAACGAACGCGTAATTAAATCGCTTTGGGGACCTTTTGAAATGTACCGATGTCTCACCATTACCTTCTAAAATATTAACTCATACTTTACACTAATAATTACTAAATGTACAAAACATAGTTAATTTTTTTTAAATTGTTGAATTATGATTCTATCTTTTAACATAATACTTGTAAATAGTCATCTTTTAATGTCAAATCAAAGTAAAATTATTGCACATTAAAAACATGCAGTTGTTTGTTTCAAAGTTGATCATGACAATGACGCTTCACTAGCAATAAGAAAATCAGACACATATCGATGACAGATGTTGATTGACAATTAATTGGAAGTTTCAATAACCAAAAATAATGAAAGAGTTATGTGTATAATAAATAGTTATCATGCAAGTAATAAAACAGACATTCCTTGCCAATATGGTGCTTATTTGCACACTGTTTGGTATTTCATTTGCCCATGACTATTGTGCATATAACCATATATCATACAGTGCGGTAATTGTTTTGTAATGAAATGTATGCCAACAATTATTGAAGTAAGACTAAATTAACGCTATCAAATTTATTTCATTTACAATAAATTCAAAACTTGATTTTCTTCAAAAAGTTTTCCGATGTTCTTGCATGAATTGATTTCAAGTGAGTTAAATGAATTGAATTCAGTGGGCTATTTTAGTGTCAATTTTAATAAAAGTTTAGCAGATTTCATACTGGAAATAACTATATAAATGCATAACAGTTTGATGCATTAGGTCAGTGTCAGGTGAACGTATTGAAGTTTATAAGGTCTATCAGTGACTGAGGCTGCACATTACAAGAAGACATCACGCCTTACCAATACAATTACTAGACTCGCAAAAGAGTGATACACATTTTTAATTTACTGCTGCAAAGCCCAGCTCATTTTATTTACTGACATATTCAATCGCGGTTTGTGGTTGACTGGGATCAGCTGTGTGAGAATCGGGTGAGCCAACTACTGTACAAACCAACCCTCAGTCTGAGATTAATGTTGCTTGGCTGTACATATTATGTACAATTTTGAAAACTTATGTTGACAGAACATGGCTAATACTCGGGTTTATTAAGTTTAGAACTAAAATTAAATGGGGCAGATATTCCAGACATTATGAAAGGTGGAAATCAAATTCAAAACTGCATGTGAAAAATGTAAATCAGTAAATTGTGTCTCAAAGCAACTACCGATAATAAGTGTGAAAATATTTTCCGAACAATGCAATGTCTGCCTACTAATTCAACGTTAAAAATTCGAGATATATGTCATTAACTGAACAGTTTTAGTTTAAAAGAAGCAACAAAACATTAGCGTTGATGAAAAGTGAAATCAATCAAAGTAAATTATTATCCTTTCAAAGAGGCCTTTTCACGTTTTAGTAAATTTACAACATTAAAAAAATGTTTCAGATTCGCAAATTTTCGTTGTACTTATGATATTTGTGAGGAAACACTAATACTGACAATTTACCATGCTATAAAATATCAACTATAATTATGCATCTTTTGACGATTTTAAAAACCTTAACATTATAAAGCATTGCAACTATTGAATAATTTGGAGTGTTCTGTTGGTGTCGTTATATTTTGTGACACTACGAGGATTTCTTATATAAAGTATAAAACATCACTCATTGTGTGAGCACGGATGGCCGCCTGAGGCAAGTGGTTCCTGCCCAGTTAAGGGTTCTTTTTTCTTTCTTTAATTTTATTCTTTTTTATGGAGCCTTTTAACTCCAATATATACATTTATCAATATAAAGCATTTAATGACAATTTCCAATATCTGCAAACATCTGTGAAAAGTTCTCTAGGCTTTACGACGTCTGCTATATTCGCCATGTTTACGAACGCTTAGACTGGTCTTACCAATCGTAGCGTTAAAAAACAATCTTATTTCATCTAAGCTGAGGTCTTTGATGAAATGGTTAATAGTACTTACGATAAGCGTACTACCGAATATAACTTTTTTTTAAACGGCCTCCTGATACATATATCCCCCCCCCCTTCACAAACTATGAACGCGCAGCAGACATGAATTTTCAATTGTCACTTTTAACTATAACAGTATATATATTGCGGTCTTTTATTTCTCGTAAGGTTTAAATTTGCTTAAACTGAGGAACGAGAAATAAACTTAAATTCTTCGCTTTACTATTTAAAATGTTAACATAGACACGATAGACGAACAGAATTGCACATTTCTGGTGAAACAAAGTAAAAACCAGTATCAGCAATTCCCAAATAAAATACATCACCGAGAGATTATTTTATCTCGAAAATGTTCTGAACATAGGGAAATTTATAGGAGCAACAGCCGCATTAATCATTTTTTGAAACGACGTTAAAAAGTACATTCCTCTGCCAAATGGTTGTTGGCGTGTTTTCTCAGCAATAAATTTACAGAAGATTCCAATACGTGTTTTCAGGATATCTCCTGTATATAAAAGATACCCATAAATCCGCCAGAAATCCGCAAAGATTTCAATTCTAAAAATGTTTGTAGCAAGCACAGTTTGTTTCTTGGTGTTTATGTACGTAACCTTGGTTGCGTGCAGTGCTGATCGGGAACCAGAGTGCTCCCGGTTCCATTACGAGGAACAACTCCTTGAAAAGATGGTCCGAATGGAATTTAACGTGGAGCGCATACAGCAACGACTTGACAGTGTTTCGGAGTCATGCGCAAAATTGGACGGTAAGTGAAAACAGCTTATAGGTAAAATATAGCTGATACCATTTAAGTACTATATTGATATCGTATAATATCTAGAGAGTTATTTATGTTATCAACGTCATAATGATACGGTGACATTTACATTAAGCTGGTTACAGTTTTTGTCTTTTTTAAAACAGCTTTAAATTGCGCTTATACATACATTTCAGGACAAAGTATGAGTGGTTATTTTGACTTAATTAAGACAAAATATCGATAATATTTACATGTCTAATTGTGATGGTTCTTTGTTTGCTGTTTCGTTTTGGGAAAACATTTCGTTACCTCTTTTAGAACAAATGGCGTCACTAACATCACTATTGACATAATGTGCTGAACAATAAAATGTATTATCAAAAAGCAAAAGGACTTTATTTAAAGTAACCACACATTATACACGTACACTGATTAAGGATACATTTGTTTTAATGACCTTAAACACTCCTGGGAATCACGTGATCACAAAAGTACATCGTATGCACAAAATGGCGGAAAAAGTTCTCGCTTAATGACGAAAATTAAGGTATTCTCATATTTTATATTATCAAAATAAATGATAACTATGCGCAGAATACCCGCTTAGTCGCCTTATGTACTCTGGTAATTGTCGTTTTTCTTAGATTTCTGTAGTTTTCTCAAACATTCAGGAACAATAAACAATGAAAATTGTACATCGTCTGGACATACTTTATTTTGACATTCAAGACGACAAACAACGACTTAAATGCAACATGTTTTGGTTGATAACATGCTTAGAATATTTCGTACAAGGTTTTGTACGTTGTTTAAGCTTTTTTAGATCTTTTTTAGAACAGTCAAGTGGAATCGATATCGTGTGAATCTCAAAGCTATGAGAATACTACAACACAAGCAGACAATGTAACGAGATAATTTTCATAAAATAGTTTGTAATAATGTATCTAAGATATGACATAGTTGTATATCTACATCTCATATATCAACTCTTCTCAGATTCTACCACCTCTTTTTAATACCAATTTAATGCTATTTTATGCCAAATAAAAATTATGTTAATGTTATGTCATAAAATAAAATGTAATGTTAATAACGAAGTCATTATGACCTAATGTTATATTTTATATGAAGCATCATATAGAGGCCCTCGAATACATGTATGCGTTATTTAATCTTGACTGGGGTCAGAAGTGGCCACACGCAGGAAGTAAAATATTTTATTGACTCGACTAGCTAAATAACTGATAAAATAACTTCTACCGGACATGTACCCAATTTGATGGGGGGATATATAAGACATTAGCAAACAACAGCAGATACTCTTTACACAATATAAAGAAGTGAAACTCCAGCTGCTAAGCATATTTGATACTCGAGAGGAATTTACTGGATTTAAGCTTTTTGAGGACTTTTATATCTATTATCTATTTTATATATATTATACCCGGTACATGAATGTCTTCATAACAGAATATACTGCTGTTGATAGCCTAGCAAAATGTTGAAATTATGCATTTGTACACTTCAGCATGTGGTGCATTACAACTAGTGCTTAGAGTATTTTTTACATTGTCAGATACAAGTACCAATGAACAACATCAGTGCAGCAAGTTTTTTTTTATAAACGATAGTGTTAACAAGGTTTTGCTATAGCCATACAAGGTTAACTGCCCCGCTCCCTAGTGGCCGTGTTTTTCAACGAACCGTAATAATTTTCGAAATCAGCCGAGGTATCATAACAACAAATATTCGGACAAAGTTTCATGAAGATTGAAGTATAAATTTGACTTCTCGAGTGTTTAAAAGGTTTTACTATAGCCATGTGAGCAAATATCCCCCCCCCTGGAGGCAATCTTTTTCAACGAACCAGAACCATTTTCAAAGAAAGCTGAAATATCATTAAGACATACTTTTGACGAAGTTTCAAGAAGATTGAACTATAAATGTGAATTCTAGTGCTAACAATCGTTTTCATTACTTTGACCAAGTGACTTAGGTTTTGACCTGGTGTGACCCAGTTTCGAACACGAAAAGATATCATTGGGACAACTTTTCTTACCAATTTTCATGACAATCAAGCAATAAATGTTACCTTTAGAGTGTTAACAAGGAAAAATGTTGACGACGCATTAAGGACAAATTATCCTAAAAGCACACCATGAACACCTTGTGCTCAGGTGAGCTAAAAATAAGAAACGTAACGTTATATGCTTTATGAAACAAATGTAATTTTTATTTTCACTAAACTAAATTGCCAGTACTTCCTATTCGTTACGTCATAGTCAGAGAGGTAAATATTATGCACATATACAGTACATAGATTGGCATGTTCACAAATTCAAATATATGACTGTTAGTTTAAATTAATTTTTTTTCACAGTCATTCTCAAGATTTATTAAAGTCATATCACGGTGATAATTTTCTCATCAATCCCTTGACCGGTTCGGCTGTTGGGGGGAAATGAGGGACAGCAATACAGAAATCCTCCTCCAGTCAAGTCTGTTGTGTGCTGCTTACATGAAATTCATCCATGGGAAGGGATGTCCACTCTTACATTATCCATCCAGCTTTTATTCTGATGGCCTAGGCGTCGACCTCCCTCTAACGTGCCCTGGAGAACAGTCTTTCACAGAGATTCGTGCCTGGTGACGTGTACAAACCAAGCCATCTGTATCTTAGCACAAATATTCGTGGTCATGGTAGTGCAGTTATAAAATTGCCCTTACTGAAGATTGTTCCATTCCGTTCATTGTTGTTTATTTCTCAATATAAAGCAATCAAAAGCAATCCAGTGTAATTTGTCCATTTCATATTGATGGCTTCATTTATTTGCCCATCGATATGTAGAACGTTACTGGATTCAATTTGCTGTTGGCAAAGTCTTCGTGGACCTTGTGTGGTACAATCTTATCTCATTTCTGAAATTTAAATATAATAGCATACAGTTGACAATATAACAGCAAATACATTTTAACACATTGAATAAACACACATTCACAGATGGGCATTTAGGATGTCTTTGTCTATTAATTTTTGTAGTAAAATTTAAAGAATACTAGCGTCATAAATAAAGTTATTGGCTGATCACAGATGTTATTACAATTTTATTATGATAAACATCGCTTTAAAAGTAAAAACAGAAGCAGTTCAGATGATGTGCTCAAAACCGTTCAGACGATGAACTCAAACAAAAAAAGTTCGGATGATGCATACGATTTTAAAAATTCCTCGCCACAGATCTAAAAAAAAGCTTAAACAATGTACAAAACCTTGTACGAAATACTCTAAGCATGTTATCAACCAAAAAATGTTGTATTTATTTCGTTGTTTGTCGTCTTGAATAGCAAACACGTCAAAATAAATTATGTTCAGACGATGTACAATTTTCAATGTTTATTGTTCCTGAATGTTTGAGAAAACTACAGAAATCTAAGACAAACGACAATTACCAGAGTACATAAGGCGACTAAGCGGGTACTCTGCGCATAGTTATCATTTATTTTGATACTATGAAATATGAGAATACCTTGATTTTCGTCATTAAGCGAGAGCTTTTTCCGCCATTTTGCTCGTACGATGTACTTTTGTGATCACGTGATTCCCCGCAGTGTAAAGATAACGTTCTATGTTTTGCAGACAGTACCCGACTAACGGAGGAAGTGAAAGATCAAGTTGGATCCGTGTATACACGCTGGGGCCGAAATACGTGTCCAACAGGGTCTTCGTTCATCTATGACGGATTTGTGGTAGGTTCCCATTATACTCACACAGGAAGTGGCGCGAACTATCTTTGTCTATCCAAGGAACCAAGATGGGCTAACGGAAGTCCAACGGCATCTGACGTTGGTTTGATATATGGTGCAGAATACGAGACCAGTTCGGCAAATATCTTGACGCATTTCCATAACAACGAGGTTCCTTGTGCAGCGTGTAGATCCAGAGGACCGACCATTATGATCCCAGGAAGAAATATTTGCTTCGAAGGATGGAAACTTGAGTACCACGGATACCTGATGACATCGTATCAAAGTCACGCCGGCAGCAAGGAATTTATCTGCGTAGATTCAGAGGCGACGGTTGCAGAAGGGAGCAATCCTGGAAACCAGGATGAAGCCTTGCTGTTTTTTGTGAAGGCTGTGTGTGGTTCACTGAAGTGTCCACCGTACGACGGAAATAAACTCATCACGTGCGCGGTCTGTTCTCAAACTAAATAATCAATACGGAGGACATAAAACAAAACACGATTATATTATTCTTGTTTGCTTTACTTTTGAAATCATAATCGGAGATTGCCCCGAAATGAATATGTCGTCAATTTTACAATAAAGATATGTTAATAAACACATGTATTGCTGTAACAAGTGCATTGGAATGAACAATTATCAACCGTCAGTATTGTACTTGTAAATGTATCATGTCGTAAACCATAATGAAACAACAAAAAAGTTGTGTATTAGTATATTATATTATACCTTGAAAAACTAACAAACAAATGCTATATTTATCACACCGCAAAACAAATATTTCAAACGTACATGAGAGGTCTGCTCTACCTCAATAATGAAAACGGACTACCAGGGACTGAAAATCAACATTTCTTATTTTCAGCGGTCTTATATGTAGTAATGAGATTACAAAAAGAAAAATACACTTATATCAATATTAAATTTGTTTTCCAAATATGCGCAGAATCATGAAAATTGATGCAACATTTTTTTTAAGGGTATAACGTTCATTCGCTGCCAGAATTATACGTGTAAATGTATTCTCCCACTTTTCCAGTTGCAATAAGTACATGTTTATTAAATCCTGGAACAATAAAACTAATAAAATATATGCATATTTCCTGTTACATAACCACAATCTGCGTAGAACCTGTTGATCGCCTGATTCAAATAACGTAATGGGCCATCACAACGTCGGCAAACATTGGTAAAATGTAAAGAAATTTCTGATGAACATGTTCGGACATTTTTACCTGCATTTTTAAATTCTCATTTAATTTTCCGAAGAAAAGGCTTTGACAATTTTAAATATGTTTAACAGATTGTCACATAAAATTTAACCAAACACACTGGTGATACTGACACAAACAGTTTAGATCATTTTTTTAATTATAAATGTGATGCAAAACCATGACACCTTTAATTTCAATGCTAGAACAAACGCGAGGGAAATTATGGCCCTGAAGCGGTCATTCGGGTTAAAATTACACCAACAAAGACTTATCTTAGTTACCTAGTTTTTCACTTCATTTGATTAAGATTTAAGACTGCACTATATATTGCCAAGATAAGTAGTCTGATCATGTTTCATTAAGATTGAGTCATTGATGTCGCTTCTAGAATGATAAAACAAATATTGTCAAGAGAGACATTCTGACCGAGTTTCTAGATTGATTTATACAAGTGGCATCTATATTGTAACGTTGTAAGATGTAACTTGGTGACATATGATGTGCCATATTAGAACTCGGATTTAATATTGTGACAAAGTGTTACCAAGAGAAAAGCATTTGTGTTCTCTACAGTTGTTTTATCCTTAAATCCTTAAATCGATATGTGTCTGTTACTCCGCAAAAACATTATCCACAGTTAAGTGGAGACTTTCTAACATTGTACATGTCTTTCATACATGAGTTATTAACAATTGCACAACACGCTAAAATGCAATCATGTAACGATACAACGCATTTTGTGTGGTAATTAAGAAACGGGTATTCTTGAAATATATTCTAGGCTTAATGTTGTATTCATATTGAATAAAACCCAGACGTACGTAGTTTCTGCAAATATTGCGCGGTCACGTAAGTGAATGAAAGTCAGAACTACAAAGTTACCAATGAAAATATAAGAAAATGGGCACTTCTTACTTGTCGGTAACAAAGGAAAGAACATAAGTATGCATTATAAACACACTCATCTCTTACAAAATATTTATGAGGAATTCGAAAATAAAAAAAATAAAACATCGTCACGATTAAAAAACGCGAATGTTAGCGTAGTGAATATGTGATTAGCTTTATTCTTTAAAATATTTTTATTGAAAGAAAAACACCAATCGTTTATAAAGACGTTTATTTTTTTAACTTTTCATGATTATGTGTGTATAAATATAAGTTCATTTGATTAAGAAGCATATACACAAATAAATTGATAGTGTTAGCTATTTAAAATCAAGTAGGAGCAGTAACGAACAATATGTGTAAGTTTTTAATTTGTCATACAGAACAAACAGATACGCGTTGAATTTACCAATAATAGTTAATTGGCCCACTTTGGGCTCGTTCCTGTATACAGGCATGAACTTGCGTATCTCTTTTTGAAGCGTATCGATGTTTGCCATAAGGTCTCGCGACTAGTAACCTTTAGCAGTCTAATACTAAATGAGTATTGACCCACTGGTATTTTATCTACATGCGGTAAAACAAAAGAAAGCATAGACCTATAGCCAGCAATAGTCCTGTATTGTAGACCTGAACGAAGCAATTCTGTTAAAACCTGAACTGTTTCAGTCAAAAATATTGAAAAGGTATCAATTTTCCTTTCGGCACACCAGCTACAGAACTTCCTGAATTTAGCTGAGAAATCTCTTTTAGTCCCTTACCTTTATGATTGTAACACTATTTGTCTTGTATCTGAAGAACATTTCTTTTATTTTTTTATTGCAAACTGTTTGATGATAATTGCCGCGCAGTCAGGTTGAGAGTTTTCACACTGGGATTAAGGATCCCTTTCTGAGATAATGGATTGTCCTAAACAGGATGTGCTATTGGTTTGCTATGAGAAGTTCCAGTAAATGAGGACACCCAAACCGCATTGCCAATGTGTAGCAATTAAACAATCTGACACTGACATTGTGTCATTTGAGACAGAACTCTTGGTATCAGAGGAGAAGGTGGAAAAACGTATGCAAAGAATTGGTCCCGGGTGACTGATCATGCGTTTGTTGCATACACGTTTGGATGGTATGACCAACTGAAAAATAATGTTGTCTTTTTGTTCTGTTTTCAGAGATTGCCCTAAAGTTTTAAATATCATCTCTTCTATCGCTTGATTCAATATCCACTCTGTTGTATAAAGAAAACTGCAACTCAATCGATCGGCTGTGTAATTGTTTTTACCTGCAATTTGTACTGCCTTCAATTGCACATTTTCGTCAAGTGCTAAGTACCACAAACCCCATGTATGAGAACTGGATTAGCCTTGTGCCCCCTGACGATTTATGTACTGTACCTCTGACTGTCTTATCGAATCAAATAAGTCGGTTTGATCATAATCAAAGCCGCAAAATACGTGAAGTTATTTTAACGCGACTGTATTGAAAGACACAACTTTATTTATACTGTGTTTTATTTTAGATGAATTTTCATATTGACTCAATTGAAAACAAAACAACCTTTTAATTTGAATGTACAAGGGCCGAGAACCACGCATGTACATGCATACGTTCTGTTAAAACTGAAAGTAGATGATCATTTTCGAACAGAATCATGTATGCATTAACGTAGCTACTAAGTAAAATATTCCTTAGTTTATCATTTTATATACGTCGGGATTAAGATCTATCTATTCTGGTAATTCTTGAAAACTGTATAAAGATCAGCGCGTAAAAAAATAAATCTGGCGCCCATAGTGTATATTGGCAGTTGTTGTAGAGAAAGAGCGAGGTACCCGGCCTGCGCGCGCATTTCAATACGCGAGCGGGGTGACAGCGATTTAATTATGGGTAATGACGAATTTCAGTTCCTTGAGAAAATGGCTAGAGATTAACCTTGTCAGTAAATATATACATATCCTATCATATACTATCTTTTTTTAAGAAGACGTTTTGTCGGAAGATTTATATTGATTAAGTATGTGTATGCATTATAATAAACAACGGGTAACTTAAATTGCGTCACAACGGATAGTCAATCATTTAGTCATTGCTATCGAGCGCCTGTGATCAAGGTCAAAAATGTGTAGAAGGTCTGACCTGGTGGCATTGATTTTGACTTCCGCTTTTGACTTCCACTGACCTAGTTTTAATCTTCGCCCACGTTAAGTCAAGATAAGCAATATTCCGATTTAGTTTTATCGCAATGAGGTTAATTATTAAGAAAATGTAACTGTAATCAGGCTCCACTAAGATCTATAATGGCTTGATAATGCAGTTTCTCAGCGAACGCGTTATTAAATCGCTTTAGGGACCTTTTGAAATGTACCGAAGCCTCACCAATACCTTCTAAAATATTAACTCATACTTAACACTAATAATTACTAAATGTACAAAACATAGTTATTTTTTTTAAATTGTTGAATTATGATTCCATCTTTAACATAATACTTGTAAATAGTCATCTTTTAATGTAAAATCAAAGCAAAACTATTGCACATTAAAAAAATGCAGTTGTTTGTTTCAAAGTTGATCATGACAATGACGCTTCACTAGCAATAAAAAAATCGGACAAATATCGATGACAGATGTTGATTGACAATTATTTAGAAGTTTCAATAACCAAAAAATAATGAAAGAGTTATGTGTATAATAAACAGTTAGCATGCAAGTAATTAAACAGACATTTCTTGCCAATATGGTGCTTATTTGCACACTGCTTGGTATTTCATTTGCCCATGACTATTGTGCATATAACCATATATCATACAGTGCGGTAATTGTTTTGTAATGAAATGCATACCAACAATAATTAAAGTTAGACTAAATTAACGCTATAAAATTTATTTCATTTACAATAAATTCAAAACTTGATTTTCTTCAAAAGGATTTCCGATGTTCTTGCATGATTTGATTTCAAGTGAGTTAAATGAATTGAATTCACTGGGTTATTTTAGTATCAATTTTAATGAAAGTTTAGCAGATTTCATACTGGAAATAACTATATAAATGCATAACAGTTTAATGCATTAGGTCAGTGTCAGGTGAACGTATTGAAGTTTATAAGGTCTATCAGTGACTGAGGCTGCACATTACAAGAAGACATCACGCCTTACCAATACAATTACTAGACTCGCAAAAGTGTGATACACATTTTTAATTTACTGCTGCAAAGCCCAGCTTATTTTATTTACTGACATATCCAATCGCGGTGGTGGTCGACTGGGATAAGCTGTGTGAGAATCGGGTGAGCCAACTACTGTACAAACCAACCCTTAGTCTGAGATTAATTTTGCTTGGCTGTAGATATTATGTACAATTTTGAAAACTTATGTTGACAGAACATGGCTTATACTCGGGTTTATTAAGTTTAGAGCTAAAATTCAATGGGTCATATATTCCAGACATTATGAAAGGTGGAAATCAAATTCAAAACTCCATGTGAAAAATGTAAATCAGTAAATTGTGTCGCAAAGTTACTACCGATAATAAGTGTGAAAATCGTTTCCGAACAATGCAATGTCTGCCTACTAATTCAACGTTAAAAATTCGAGATATATGTCATTAACTGAACAGTTTTAGTTTAAAAGAAGCAACAAAACATTGACGTTGATGAAAGTGAAACAAATCAAAGTAAATTATTATCCTTTTAAAGAGGCCTTTTTACGTTTTGGTAAATTTACATTAAAAAAAATGTTTCAGATTCGCAAATTTTCGTTGTACGATATTTGTGAGGAAACAGTAATACTGACAATTTACCATGCTATAAAATATCAACTATAATTATGCATCTTTTGACGATTTAAAAACCTTAACATTATAAAGCATTGCAACGATTGAATAATTTGGAGAGTTCTGTTGGTGTCGTTATATTTTGTGACACTACGAGGATTTCTTATATAAAGTATAAAACATCACTCATTGTGTGAGCACGGTTGGCCGCCGAATGGTCTTAGCGGTAGACTTTTACTCCAGGGGGCAAGTAGTTCCTGCCCAGTTGAGGGTGCTTTTTTCTTTCTTTAATTTTATTTTTTTTATTGGAGCCTTTTAGATCCAATATATGCATTTATCAATATAAAGCATTTAATGACAATTTCCAACATCTGCAAACATCTGTGAAAAGTTCCCTAGGCTTTACGACGTCTGCTATAGTCGCCATGTTAACGAACGCTAAGACTGGTCTTACCAATCGTAGCGTTAAAAAAACAATCTTACTTCATCTTAGCTGAGATCTTTGATGAAATGGTTAATAGTACTTTCGATAAGCGTACTACCGAATATAACTTTTGATTTTTTTATAAAACGGCCTCCTGATACATATCCCCCCTTCACAAACTATGAACGCGCAGCAGACATGAATTTTCAATTGTCACTTTAAACTATAACATTATATACATTTCGATCTTTTATTTCTCGTAAGGTTTAAATTTGCTAAAATTATGGAACGAGTAATTAACTTAAATTCTTCGCTTTACTATTTAAAATGTTAACATAGAAACGAAAGACGAACAGAATTGCACATTTCTGGTGAAACAAAGTAAAAACCAGTATCAGCAATTCCCAAATAAAATACATCGCCGAGAGATTATTTTATCTCGAAAATGCCTCTGAACATAGGAATTTATAGCAGCAACAGCCGCATTAATCATTTTTTGAAACCACGATAAAAAGAACATTCCTCTGCCAAATGGTTGTTGGCGTGTTTTCTCAGCAATAAATTTACAGAAGATTCCAATACGTGTTTTCAGGGTATCTCCTGTATATAAAAGATACCCATAAATACGCCAGAAATCCGCGAAGATTTCAATTCTAAAAATGTTTGTAGCAAGCACAGTTTGTTTCTTGGTGTTTATGTACGTAGCCTCGGTTGCGTGCAGGGCTGATCGGGAACCAGAGTGCTCTCGGTTCCATTACGAGGAACAACTCCTTGAAAAGATGGTCCGAATGGAATTTAACGTGGAGCGCATACAGCAACGACTTGACAGTGTTTCGGAGTCATGCGCAAAATTGGACGGTAAGTGAAAACAGCTAATAGGTAAAATATAGCTGATACCATTTAAGTACTATATTGATATCGTATAATATGTTATTTATGTTATCAACGTCATAATGATACGGTAACATTTACATTAAGCTGGTTACATTATTTGTCTTTTTAAAAACAGCTTTAAATTGTGCTTATACATACATTTCAGGACAAAGTATAAGTGGTTATTTTGAATAAATTAAGACAATATATCGATAATATTTACATGTCTAATTGTGATGGTTCTTTGTTTGCTGTTTCGTTTTGGGAAAACATTTCGTTACCTCTTTAGAACAAACGGCGTCACTAACATCACTATTGACATAATGTGCCGAACAATAAAATGTATAATCAAAAAGCAAAAGGACTTTATTTAAAGTAACCATACATTATACACGTACACTGATTAAGGATACATTTGTTTTAATGACCTTTAACACTGCTGGGAATCACGTTGGTAATTACTCTGGTAATTGTCGTTTTTCTTAGATTTCTGTAGTTTTCTCAAACATTCAGGAACAATAAACAATGAAAATTGTACATCGTCTGGACATACTTTATTTTGACATTCAAGACGACAAACAACGAAATAAATGCAACATGTTGTGGTTGATAACATGCTTAGAATATTTCGTACAAGGTTTTGAACGTTGTTTAAGCTTTTTTAGATCTGTGGCGAGAAATTTGGAAAATAGTACATCGTCTTAACGTTTTTTGTTTGAGTACATCGTCTGAACTGTCTTGAGTTTATCATATCATCTGAATTGCTTCTGTTTTTACTTTTAATGCGATGTTTATCATAATAAAATTGTAATAACATCTGTGATCAGCCAAGCGATTTTTCGTCAAAATGACGTTCCGTTATATGATCAGAAAACACAAAATCCTGTATTATTTAACATGTTTACATAGTGTTTAATTTTATTAAATTAAATTTATCAAATTAAATACAAGTCATGCTCGAAAAAAGGTTGTTATTTATATAACAAAAAACAGCAAATACTCTTTACACAAGTATATTTGATACTCGAGAGGAATTTACTGGATTTAAGCTTTTTGAGGACTTTTATATCTATTATCTATTTTATATATATTATACCCGGTACATGAATGTCTTCATAACAGAATATACTGATGTTGATAGCCTTGCAAAATGTTGAAATTATGCATGTGTACACTTCAGCATGTGGTGCATTACAACTAGTGCTTAGAGTATTTTCTACATTGTCAGATACAAGTACCAATGAACAACATCAGTGCAGCAAGTTTTTTTCATAAACGATAGTGTTAACAAGGTTTTGCTATAGCCATACAAGGTTAACTGCCCCGCTCCCTAGTGGCCGTGTTTTTCAACGGACAGTTATAATTTTCGAATTCAGCCGAGGTATCATAACAACAAATGTTCGGACAAAGTTTCATGAAGATTGAAGTATAAATGTGACTTCTCGAGTATTTAAAAGGTTTTACTATAGCAATGTGAGCAAAAATGCCCCCCCCCCCCTGGAGGCCATCTTTTTCAACGAACCAGAACCATTTTCAAAGAAAGCTGATATATCATTAAGACATACGTTTTGACGAAGTTTCAAGAAGATTGAACGATAAATGTGGATTCTAGTGCTAACAATCGTTGTCTTTACTTTGACCAAGTGACCTAGGTTTTGACCTGGTGTGACCCAGTTTCGAACACGAAAAAGATATCATTGGGACAACTTTTCATACCAATTTTCATGGCAATCAAGCAATGAATGTTACCTGTAGAGTGTAAACAAGGAAAATGTTGACAACGCATTAAGGACAAATGATCCTAAAAGCACACCATGAACACCTTGTGCTCAGGTGAGCTAAAAATAAGAAACTTAACGTTATATGCTTTATGAAACAAATGTAATTTTTATTTTCACTAAACTAAATTTCCAGTACTTCCTATTCGTTACGTCATAGTCAGAGAGGTAAATATTATGCACATATACAGTACATAAATTGGCATGTTCACAAATTCAAATATATGACTGTTAGTTTAAAAAAATTCTTTATCACAGTCATTCTCAAGATTTATTAAAGTCATATCACGGTGATAATTTTCTCATCAACCCCTTGACCGGTTCGGCTGTTGGGGGGACATGAGGGACAGCAATACAAAAATCCTCCTCCAGTCAAGTCTGTTGTGAGCTGCTTAGATGAAATTCATCCATGGGAAGGGATGTCCACTCTTACATTATCCATCCAGCTTTTATTCTGACGGCCTCGGCGTCGACCTCCCTCTAACTTGCCATAGAGAAAAGTCTTGCACAGAGATTCGTGCCTGGAGACGTGTCCAAACCAAGCCAGCTGTACCTTAGCACAAGTATTCGTGGTCATGGTAGTGCAGTTATAAAATTGCCCTTACTGAAGCTTGTTTCATTCCGTTCATTATGTTTAATTCTCAATATGAAACAATCAAAAGCAATCCAGTGTAATTTGTCCATTTCATATTGATGGCTTAATTTATTTGCCCATCGCTATGTAGAACGTTACTGGATTCAATTTGCTGTTGGCAAAGACTTCGTGGACCTTGTGTGTTACAATCTTATCTCAGTTCTGAAATTTAAATATAATAGCATACAGTTGACAATATAACAGCAAATAAATTTTTAACACATTGAATAAACACACATTCACAGATGGGCATTTAGGATTTCTTTGTCTATGAATTTTTGTAGTAAAATTAAAAGAATACTAGCGTCATAAATAAAGTTATTGGCTGATCACAGATGTTATTACAATTTTATTATGATAAACATCGCATTAAAAGTAAAAACAGAAGCAATTCAGATGCGTTAAGCCGATGTACTCAAACAAAAAAAGTTCAGACGATGTACTATTTTAAAAATTCCTCGCCACAGATCTAAAAAAGCTTAAACAATCTGCAAAACCTTGTACGAAATACTCTAAGCATGTTATCAACCAAAAAATGTTGTATTTGTTTCGTTGTTTGTCGTCTTGAATAGCAAACACGTCAAAATAAATTATGTTCAGACGATGTACAATTTTCATTGCTTATTGTTCCGGAATGTTTGAGAAAACTACAGAAATCTAAGAAAAACGACAATTACCAGAGTACATAAGGCGACTAAGCGGGTACTCTGCGCATAGTTATCATTTATTTTGAAACTATAAAATATGAGAATACCTTGATTTTCGTCATTAAGCGAGAGCTTTTTCCGCCATTTTGTGCGTACGATGTACTTTTGTGATCACGTGATTCCCCGCAGTGTAAAGATAATGTTCTTTGTTTTGCAGACAGTATCCGACTAACGGAGGAAGTGAAAGATCAAGTTGGATCCGTGTATACACGCTGGGGCCAAGATACGTGTCCAACAGGGTCTTCGTTCATCTATGACGGATTTGTGGCAGGTTCCCATTATACTCACACAGGAAGTGGCGTGAACTATCTATGTCTATCCAAGGAACCAATCTGGGCTAACGGAAGTCCAACGGCATCTAACGTTGGTATAATACATGGTTCAGAATACGAGACCAAGTCGGCAAATATCTGGACGAATCTCCATGACAACGATGTTCCTTGTGCAGCGTGTAGATCCAGAGGAGCGACCATGATGATCCCAGGAAGGAATATTTGCTACGAAGGGTGGAAACTTGAGTACTACGGATACCTGATGACATCGTATCAAAGTCACGCCGGCAGCAAAGAATTTATCTGCGTAGATTCAGAGGCGACGGTTGCAGAAGGGAGCAATTCTGGCGACCAGAACGGAGCCTTGCTGTATTTTGTGAAGGCTGTGTGCGGTGCACTGAAGTGTCCACCGTACGACGGAAATAAACTCATCACGTGTGCGGTCTGTTCTCAAACTAAATAATCAATACGGAGGACATAAAACAAAATACGATTATGTCAATATTGTTCGGTTTTATATGGAAATCATAGTCGAATATTGCCCCTAAATATAATTGGCGTTAATTTTACAATTATAAAGACATGTTAATAAACGCATTTATTGCTGTAACAAGTGGAATGAACAATTATCAAACTTCAATATACTACTTGACATGTAAATGTGTCATGTCGCAAACCATTATTAATGAACAAAAAGATGTGTACCGGTTAAAAATATTATACCTTCAAAACCAAACAACCTATACTTTATTTTATCACATCTCAAAACAAATATGTAAACCGTATGACGGTAAAAAAATGTTTACATAGAGGATATTTGTTGGATTCGGTGGGTTATCGATTTTAATTCACGAGCGATCATAGAAAATAACATTTTCACGAGTGGCGCAGCCACGAGTGTTGCGATACTCGTGAAAAAATATTTTTTCTATGATCACGAGTGAATTATAAACGATATTGTATGTCGCTTCTAAAATGGTAATAATGTTTTTTCAAAGAATTTGAATTTGAAATGCAAACGGAGATCTTGTTTTTGACACAGATTTGTCAAAGCATTGTCAAGAGAAACATTCTGACCAAGTTTTATCTCGATTGATTAATACAAGTGGTATCTAGAGTGGTAACACGGTGATTACAAGATGTAATTCGTTCAATTTATGACGTACCATATTAGAACTCGGCATAGATATTGTGACAAATTTTTATCAAGAGAAAAGCATACGTGGTATCTACAATGGTCATATTCTTCAAACAAACTTTGTAAATATACGAGACATATTCTATACAACCAATTAATAATTGTATAATGGTGCAATGAATCAAACGCTGTTTTACTTAAATGAACTTCCTAACGATCAGTGAACGCCTTAAACAGCGCATTTAGTCGCACATGTTGTAGGACCAAAAAGTGTGTAATATGTCTGTTACTCCGCCAAATTATTATCCATAGTTAAGTGTCGATTTTCCAACAGGTACGTATCTTTCATAAATGAATTATTTGCTATTGCACAAGACGCTTATTTCTTTGATATTCTGGAACTACTTGTTCTGGACTTTTTGTCTAGTTTTGTAAACGAACTTTGTATTCGTTTTGAAATATTTTAAGATCTTGTATACCCGCTTGAAACAAAATGAAATCATAGGACGATGGAACGCATTTGTTTATATCTTAATTAAGGAACGTCTATTCTTTAAAATTAGCCAGGCTTAACATGGTATTATTATTGAATAAAGACCAGATACGTAGTTTCTGCAAACATTGAGCGGTCAGGGAAGTGAATGAAAGTCAGTAGTTTAAAGTTACAATGGAAAATAGATGAACACGGGCGTTTCTTACGTGTCTGTAATTAACGAAAGAAAAGAATAGTACATTTAAAACACACTCTTCTTCTTACATGATATTTATAAGGAATTCGATAAAAAAAATCCCATATAACATAAAACATCGTCACCTTTAAAAACGCGAATGTAAGCTAAGTAAACATGTGATTAGCCGTATTTTCTAAAATAGTTTTAAAGAACGAAAAACAACAATTGTTTATAAAGTTGTTTGCTGTTTAAATTTCAAGTAAGTATTTAAAAAAACAATTTTATTTCATCGCTATACTTGCTTGACATACATTTTGGATATCTAAAGATACCAGAGCAATTTAAAATGAAGGGTGGGAAAATATGATCTTGGAAAGTTCATTCCACTGATTCTAGAAAGAAGTATGTGTAGGTCTGCCTCACCTGCTTAACTTTGAATTTTAATAAAAATATTTAAAAACTTTACAGCGACTATTTAACTTCAAATTATAGTCCTCAACAATTTATTTTATTTCCTAGAGCATATTATTAGCCATGTACAAAGACAATTCATAACCATTAATAGTTCTTTTCCCAATCGCTAATATGTATAAGTCGACATTTCTATTCAAGAAAATTAGCATTTCGAGGGGTGAAAGCGAGACGGCTCTAACTGACATTTTTTCACAAAATGACTTTTTTGTATATTTTGTATCGCAACACCCATGCCCATCATGTATTAAAATATCTTAGTTCCAGGCAATCAAATAAAAAGTATTATAGAAATTTTTCCTACAGCTCTAAGTGAAATTAAATATATTTTTTTTGTGCGAAAAGGTTCTATGTGCAGTAAAGTGCTACTTAGAGCTCTTTCGCATTCAGGTAGTAAGCGTAAAGAAAAAATCTAAATGAAACTTTTATCAATATTTGAGGAATATATATACAAAAAAAAATTGTATTTTTGAAACCTCCAGAACAGATAATGTTTTGTAATTGATGAAAACTAGTAACAAATATTGAATAAATTGTTCACTTAGATCTTTTTCGCACTGAATTTGGATATTTACTAATTTTCTTAAATTATTCTTTTCATGTGTAACATTAATAATTACCTTTTTTGACAATTTAATAAGCATTGAAGCGCTATTTAACATTCTGTTTTATTCATCCATAATTTATGAAGCATAATTGCAGAAAAGCTAGTTTAATTTGAAATGAATTTCAAAGAGATGTGAGCATACTAAATTTGTTTTGAGCTCTGTCTAATTTCTTAATGTACAATATCTTGTTTTAGAAAACAAGAAGAATAAAACTATCACGGTAAAGTGATCAAAATTTGAATATTAGGTAGCTTTGAAATCTTTAAGCCAAGATGACAATATTGTGATTAAAAAATCTGACAAAGGATCCAAAATTGTAATAATGAACAGAGAAGATTACATTGCTGAAGCCCAACGACAACTCAACAACAGCACATACTACGAGGTACTTAGTGAGAATCCACATGAACAGTTTCGAAAAGATATAGAGTATGTCGTAAAAACTATTGATTGCCCATCTAAAGAGAGCCGTACATCGCTCTTTTATTTATTACCTAAAGTTCATAAAGTGCATGATACTAAACTACCATTAGGCTTTCCAGGTAGACCAATTATATCAGGCTGTAATAGTTTAACTGAAAATATTTCATTCCATATTGACAAAATTTTAAAGCCTTACATGGAATGTTTACCATCTTATGTTAAAGACACTTCTGATTTTATTAAGAAATTACATAGTTTGCAAGGCTTAACAACCGATTCGTACTTAGTTACATTAGATGTATCTTCACTTTACAGTAATATCCCTCATGATGATGGTATAAAAGCATGTAACTATTTTTTACGAAAAAATAATAAATCTGAATCTTTTATTACTTCAGTATCAGAACTTGTAAAACTAGTTTTAACCAAAAATCATTTTCAATTTAATGATGTTGATTATGCGCAAGTCTTAGGCACTGCCATGGGTACAAAAATGGCACCAAGTTATGCATCTTTATTTATGGGTCAATTTGAAGAAAATTTCTTAAAAAATTGCCAGTTTAAGCCTGTTATATGGCTAAGATTTCTTGATGACATTTTCATGATTTGGAACCATTCCGAAAAAGAGCTTATAAATTTCCTCAGAGAAATTAATAGTTTTCATCAAACAATTAAATTTACATACAATTTTTCTAAGGAAAGTGCTGTTTTTTTAGATGTTAATATTGCTAAGGATGAAAAAGGTTGCATTCATACATCAGTTCATGAAAAGAATACTAATTGTCATCAATATATTGAATATTCTTCATGCCATCCTATGTTTTGTAAAGCTAATATTTCATTTTCACAGGCTAAACGTTATAGAAGGATCACTTCTAATAATGATACCTATACAAAAAAACTGACTCATCTAAATGATATTTTTCTTGCACGTAATTATCCAAAAGAGGTAATAGACAAAGCGCTAAAAAAGCGTCCATGCTATCTATGGAAGATGCACTAGAAGTTAGTGTTAAAAAGTCAGCTAATATGAAAATTATCCCATTTGTATGTACTTACAACCCTTCACTGCCCAACATTGGGAAAATTCTTAACAACTACTGGAATCTGCTTAAGTTATCTCTTAATGAGAGTGTGAAACAAGTATATAGTCATAAGCCATTAGTGGCGTTCAAAAGACCCAGAAACTTACAGGATATCTTAGTACATACAAATCTTAATAATAATAGAAACAGAAAACGATGCACACATTGTAATTATATTACAGAAACAAATGGTTTTACCAGCTCTACATTGGGTAAACAATTTACTATTAAGAATAATTTAAATTGTGCTTCATCAAGTGTTATTTACTTGATTACGTGTAAAAAATGTCTAAAACAATATGTTGGTCAAACTAATCAAAAATGTAGTCAAAGAATGAATAGCCATAAATTTGACATTAAACATTTTCCCGACTGTCTAACTAATGTCTCAGAACATTTTAATTCGGCTGGACATAGCATTGATGATTTTTCTTTTGTTCCTATTGAACAAATACAAAATAACTGGAAACGCCAATTAAAAGAATGTTCTTGGATGCATTACCTAGGAACTATAGCTCCCCTAGGTATGAATTCTAAAGTTCTCTTCTAATTTTCTAGTTTTAAGGTAGTTTTTACTGGTTCATTCAACATTTTCGCATTCAAACTGCATTTTTCCAGTAATTTTGTATCATAACTGATCCTACTTTAATAATCTAGTTAATTAGATAAAATATACATATATGAACTGTATGCTTTTTATAATGATGTTGTATATTATTTTGGTTATATGTTAATTTTAACGCCAAATAGTATGTAACACTTTGACGTTGTTGCAATTGACGTCATGTGATTGTGACGTCATTTCCTTTATTAAATAACAAAATGTTTACTCCTGATGAAGGTCTAAATTGACCGAAACGTTGAGTGAATAGATTTTTTTAAAAACAAAGAAGTTGTTTCTATGTTTTATATAATTATTTATTGAATATTAAGTTGTGTAATTCTTAAATTGCTTATACCTGAAATCTTTGTATACTTCTCTCAAAATTACCTAGAACCTAGTTTATTGTATACAACTTCATAATGAAAGTTAAACATAACAGTTATGATATATAAATTAAAAAAACTTAACAGCAATTTGGTTGATATTATGGTATTTACCAATACTGAATTTGTTTCTGAGGTGAGATGTGAACTCGTTGGTCAAATAAGTACTTTTCTGGAAAGACATGGATTTTTAGGAAACTCTGAAAATAAACCGTGAATCAGTTGGCTTCCATTCTGATGTGATGAGATTTGATTTGTAAGTGTGCTTATGGATGTAGATCAGTAAGTTGCCATTCAAGAGAGATGTGATTTGGGTGGAATTTGTGTCAAATGTTGTTAATCAGTTAGTTTCAGTTCTGTTGTGATGTGATTTGCTTAGTACATGTATCTGTGCCAGTGGATGTCAATCAGTTAATGTCCATTCTGGAGTGATATGATTAACTTGGTATCTGTGTCGGTGATTGCTAATCAGTTAGTTTCCAATTAAGTAGTGATGTGATTTGCTTACTTTATGTGCCTGTGGATGCCAGTGGTTAATAAGTAGCTATTCAGGAGTGATGTGATTTGCTTGGTATATGTGCCGGTGAATGTACAACAATTAGAAGCCATTCAGGGGTGATGCGATTTGCTTGGTATCTGTGCCAGTTGATGTACAACAATAAGAAGCCATTCAGGGGTGATGCGATTTGCTTGGTATATGTGCCGGTGGATGTACAACAATAAAAAGCCATTCAGGGGTGATGCGATTTGCTTGGTATATCTGCCGGTGAATGTACAACAATAAGAAGCCATTCAGTGGTGATGCGATTTGCTTGGTGTATGTGCCAATGATTGTACAACAATAAGAAGCCATTCAGGGGTGATGCGATTTGCTTGGTATCTGTGCCAGTGAATGTACAACAATAAGTAACCATTCAGGGGTGATGCGATTTGCTTGGTATTTGTGCCAGTGAATGTACAACAATAAGAAGCCATTCAGGGGTGATGCGATTTGCTTGGTATCTGTGCCAGTGAATGTACAACAATAAGTAACCATTTATTGGTGATGTGATTTGCTTTGTTTCTGTGTCAGTAGATGATGAACAATAAGTAACGATTTAGGAATGATGTGATTTGCTATGTGTGTCAGTGGTTGTTCATCAGAGGGTTACAATTCTGTTCAGTTGAAATCAAACAACTGAATGATGTAAATGTATACCAATCATGATAATTTGATTATCATGCCTGATTATCATGCCTAATAATTTCCTGATAACAGTTCAGTTATCCCAGTGGAAAAGCCCCTTCTCAAGTAACTATGTGTTTTACGGTTCATCCGACGTACATGTACAACACCATGCTAATACTAGTGTTCAGTGGAAAAAGTTTGATGGTGCATGTTGTTGTTGTGTGCTTGACTTCTGATTGTGTACTTTCTATAAAAATGTCAAGACATACTGCATTTACTGTAAGTAAAACTAAGAATGCACTTAACTAATAGTTTTGATGTTAAATGAAATATTACATTTCAATATAAAATTGTTAATTAATTTGGTATAAATTGTGTTGTATAATGACATGACTTAGGCTTACACAATACGCTAAATATATGCCAAAGCATGAATTAATTTCACAAATAATGATAGAATGTTGCAAAATTAATTGAAAACTACACATTATAAAAAAAATCAGAAAGGAATGAACAACGTATTGTACTATCACAGAAGTTTCCCCAATGCACCATTTCTAACTAGATACTAATTGTTGGACACACTCACAACAAAAAAAATCTTATTATTTATTGTTTGTTGTGAATTCAAAACATTTTTTTAATGTTTTTGAGACATTTGACAAAATACTTTTGTACATCTCCTATGTTTAGACAAAAAACAACTGCAAAGAAATGAATATTAAGAGTAAACTAACATCAATTGACATATAGAATATTAAGCATTATAAAATTATATAAAAACAATATATTTATGCTATCTGTTTAGAGCAAAAATGGCTATAAGTATTTTTTCAAATATATTTTAAACATACCTTAATACAAATGTTAAAAGTATTCAATTTCAAATATTTGCTATTAAGTGAGAATTTTCATTACTTTTTCAAGTCACTAAATGTCGCTTAGAACTTTTTTTGCTTTTAAAAATAAGTTGAAAAAAGTATTTATTCAGTGCGAAAAGGTTTTAAGTGCCATTTTTTGCAATATTATTATTTTCAATATAGAAAAAAGATGTTTATATAAAATAAATACTGCAAACTGATTAATTAAGTTAGGTTAACAATCACTTAGACCTGTTTCGTTCTTAACGCCAAGTGCAAAAAATGTGAAATTTCAATGCGAAAAGGGTCTTAGTGACATTTTTTCAAATAACTTTTTTGTTTCTGAAAATTCAAAAATGTTTGTTAAAAATGTGGTTAAAACAGAATATTCTCTATCAAACTTGAAAATATAAAGCCTTTATAGTTTATTGTGTTTATTTGATACAGTTTTAACCTTCTCCTGTAAAATTTTGAAAAATGCACTTAGAACTGTTTCGCTTTCACCCCTCGATTTACACTTTTTAAAAAGAAACGTGTTAAAGTGGACTTTTTGTCCAAACAGCTGCTTTCATGATACTTTTCATGAAAAGTCCTTAATTTTGTACAAACACCATGAAGGGGCTACTGCTCGAGTTGAGAGTCCTTTAACTTGAACATCCTTAATGTTTTGTTTATATACAGATTTATTAGGCATCACATACGAAACAAATAATTTTTTTAACTACTCTGAATTATTTATGTGTCTAAATTTTTCAGTTTTTCTTAAATATATAGTAATTGCATGCTTGAGGTCCAACAACTTTGATTCTGGAAATGCAGGGATAAATATAGTTGGATTTATATGATCCCGCTTACTGAAACCATTTATTACAAAAGTAACACCCTTTTTGTAAACTACAAATTTATTCTCCAAGTGTAAGAGACTGACGATCACACCAACGTCTAAAATTGGTAATTGCTATAAGAAGCACATCACATACTTCAGCAGTGCCTTGTTCATAGACCTGCAAAACAATAAGTAGGTTCCAATCATGTACAATCTTATTTACCGTTGGGCTACTCTTAAAAACCCATAAGGCACACTAATAATAAATGGATGTTAACTCATTGGTATTTTATCTTCATGCGGTTAAACAAAAGAAAGCATAGCTGATAATGCGTCTGTTGCATACACGTTTGGATGGTATGATCAACTGAAAAATAGTATTGTATATTTGTTCTGTTTTTGCGCAAAAAGATCTATCAGAGGTTGCCCACACATTTTGAATATCATCTCTTCTATCGCTTGATTCAATATCCATTCTATGGGATAAAGAATACTGCGACTCAATCGATCGGCTGTGTAATTGTTTTACCTTCAATTTGTACTGCCTTTAATTGCATATTTTTGTCAAGTGCTAAGTTCCACAAATTCCATGTCTGGGAACATAACTTAATTAACTTTGTTCCCCCTGACGATTTATGTATTCTACTTCACTCTGACTGTCTGATCGAATCAAAACAGTCTGTTGGATCATAATCAACGCCGAAAAAATACGTGAAATTAGTTTAACACGACTGTAATAAAAGACACAACTTTATTTATACTGTGTTTTATTGCAGATGAATTTTCATATTTTCAAAAAAACCTTTTAATTTGAATGTACATAGCGCACGTTTTTATCAGAATTTCACCCATTAAGTGAAGCCATGTAGCCATTCTGCGTCAATTATCGAAAAGAAATGACAATAACACAAAACGCGGATGTGCAAGTGAGCAATAAGGCATAAAGCTTGCCCGTCAAAGACACCCGCGGAGAAACAAACAATGGATTTATGACAGTCCGTCAACGTTGTCTGGTATACAGATTAATGTCGAAATATTCATAATGTGCATAACAAACGGGGGTATAGTGTTCAATAAAGTATTCGTATTCTCTTTTACCATACGGATGATTGACCAGTATTCGGATATCCGGATATTCTTTACCATCCTTACTTTTCTCGTAAAACTATCAATATCATTTACAATCGATTCACGATGAATTATATATCCTTCTAAAAAATATAATGCAAGTATAGTTCTATGTATTTAAAGCAGACACTCTGCCACTTTGCCCTCGATCAACGTTTTTGTAAAATGTAGATTATTTTATTTAAAAGTACAGTGCATCCGGCTCTGTGACATAAGTACACTCTTTTTGTACAGGAAGTAGTACTGTGTTGCCTTATGTGGCATTGATTTTCTAAAGGTTTTTTATTTGCGTTTGTTTGTTCCAATCCATGTGTACCATGTCGGATGATTTTCATTTCTGACCACCGACATGATATTTATTACAGGTAAATAACCCATAACAAAGAATTACTATTATAAACACAAAAGCCATTCCTGTTTTATTGCGCTAAGCTGTGATCAAGGTCAAACATGTGTAGAAGGTCTGGCCTGGTGACATTGATTTTTACTTCCACTTTTAACTTCCAGTGACCTTATTTTAATCTTCGCCCAAGTAAAGTCAAGATAAAGAATATTCAGATTTAGTTTTATCGCGATGAGGCTAAAGATTAGGAAAATAGAACTGTAATCAGGCTCGACTAAGATCTATAATATGGCTCAACAATGAAGTTTCTCAACGAATGCGTTATGAAATCGCTTTGGAAACCTTTTGCAAGGTACCGAAGCTTCACAATTACCTACCGAAATATTAACACATAATTAAAGCTAATAATAACTAAATGTACAAAAAAAAATCAAAATGTTGAATTATGATTCCATCTTATAACATAATACTTTAAAATAGTTATGTTTTAATGTAACATCAAAGTAAACGTCTTACACATTTAAAAAATGCAGTTGTTGGTTTCAAATTTTATCATTACAATGACGCATCACTAGCAGTAAGAAAATCAGACAAATGTCGATACAAGATTTTGGAAGTTTCAAGAACCAACAAATAATGAAAGAGTCATGAGTATAATCAATAGTTAGCATGCAAGTAATTAAACAGACATTCCTTGCCAATATGGTGCTTTTTTGTACACTGTAATGTTTTTCATCTGCCCATGAGTATATAACCATAAATCACACAGTGCCGTAGTTGTGTTGTAATAAAATGCATGTCACAATTAATTAAAGTTAGACTAAATAAACTCTATAAATGTTATTTCATTTACAATAAATTCAACGCGTGATTTCCTGCCAATCGTTTTCCGATGGATTGTTCTTGCTTGATATGATTAAAAGGAGTTAACTTAAATCAATTCAGTGGGGTATTTTGTTGTCAATTTAAGGGAAATTTTGGCAGATTTCATTCAGGAAATAACCATATAAATGCAAAACAGTTTAATCATAAGGTCGGTGTCAGGTGAACGTTTTGAAGTTGATAAGGTCTATCAGTGTCTGAGGCTTCATATTACAAGAAGACATATTATTTTAACGCACACCTAAATAATACTATTACTAGACTCACAAAAGTTGGATACACATTATTAAATTACAGCTGCAAAGCCCAGCTTATTTTATTTACTGAAAAATCCTTTTGGGGTGTGGTCAACTGGGACCAGCTATGTGAGAATCACCCAGTGGGCACCCAAACGTTGCTGCAACGTTGTATTTAGGTTGCAGTCAAACGTTGCAGTTTGGTTGTACCAATGGTGTATATGAAAGTTTTCCCGACGTTTTTTCAAACGTTGCTGCAACGTTTTTTTTTCCAAACGTTGCTGCAACGTTGTATTTAGGTCGCATTAAAACGCAATAAAATAAATAATATAAAAAAATGCGCCCCGCGTGGGAATCGAACCCACCAACTACCGATCGCTAGGCGGACACCTCATCCACTACATCACGGCGACTGTTGAAAGATTCAGACAAAAATGTTGAAAATTCATTTTGGTTGAAACTTTGAATTTCATCCGGCGATTTTGAGTTAAAGTTCATCTTGAGCATCTTTAAGTTTAAGCAACTTATTTGTAAAATTAAAAAAAAATGAATTTCTAAAATTTACAAGAAATCATATTTTCATTGATGTTATGCATGAACTGTATTATTATAAAGTACGATTCCTACTCGGGCAGCGTTTCAATATCCCCTCTATAGACACCAAGTACTTGTTCTTTCTAGGAAACGGACACGACAGTGTGCATATCTGCCGATAATGTTCGAAAGGGCGGTTGGCAGTAAATGATTTTTATTTTTATATTATTTAAAATTATAAATTAAAAAATACTACGTTTGAATGCAACCTAAATACAACGTTGCGGGAAAACTTTCATATACACCATTGTGACAACCAAACTGCAACGTTTGAATGCAACCTAAATACAACGTTGCAGCAACGTTGGAAAAAACAGTCGGGAAAATTTTCATATACACCATTGTGACAACCAAACTGAAACATTTGCATGCAACCTAAATCCAACGATGCAGCAACGTTGGAAAGAAAAACGTCGGGAAAACTTTCATATACACCATTGTGACAACCAAACTGCAACGTTTGAATGCAACCTAAAGACAAAAAAAGTCGGGAAAACTTTATATACACCATTGTGACAACCAAACTGCAACGTTTGATGAAACGTCCGGGTAATGTTTTGTATGCAACGTTGTGGCAACGTTCGGTAATGGTTGCCGACGTTGCGACCTAAATATTACGTTGCAGCAACGTTCGCAAAACGTTTGATGCCCACTTGGCAGGTGAACCAACTAGTGTAATAACCAACCATCAGTCTGAGATTGATTTGTCTTAGCTGTACATTTTCTGTTAAATTTTCAAACTTATCTTGACAGTATATCGCTAATACTCGGTTTTCTTAAGTTTAAACTTAATTTCAATTGGGAAGATATTCCATACATTATAAAAGGTGGAAATCAAATTCAAAACTGTAAAAATATAAGTCAGTAAATTGTGCCGCAAACTAACTAGCAAAGCAACTACCGAAATATGCAATGTCTAGCTACTAATTCAACCTTATTTTTTTAGATATAAGTCATTAACTGAACAGTTTTAGTTTAAAAGAAACAATTAAACATTGGTTTTGATGAAAAGTAAAAACAAGAAATGTAAATACTTATGTTTTTTACGACTAAACAATAAATGAACCAAACGTAAAACATTCAGACGCACATTTCTATTTATGTAGATATAACAAAGTCATTAAACGTTATCAAACGAAAGTAAGTTCAATTAAATTTGGAGCATTGACAACAGAGCATGTAAATGGATGTTAAATCAAATCTGCGTCAGGACAGGTATTCAATGTAATCCCCTCGTCGGTTTTTTAGATCCTCTGTCAACAACTCAACTAGCCTCTCAATGGATCGCCTGTCAAGTAGATAACGACTCAAACTTTCCACGTCTAAGGCTAGTATTCAATCTATCCGCATCCGTATCCGCATCCGTATCCGCAAAATCATAATACGGACACTATATTCCATTTATCCGCATACGTCGAACGTATCTTTCTTTTTTGGGAAAAAAATATATGGATAAAACAAAAAATTTTAATTGAGATAATTATTATGAAAGACAAGCGTGAATTTAAGTAGATATAAGGTAACATCTTCTTTTAGTGCCTTGGTTATGCTTTTCCAAACATTTTAAGTGAAATCATAATCCCGATATGCAGAACTGCGTTGGTTGTATAATTCCGTGTAATTTTTTACGAATTCGATTAGTTTTTCGGGTATCTTTCTCATTGAGACACTAGGTAAATAAGTTTATTCTCAAATAATGGGAGTATCATTGTAGATATTGATGTAATTAATTTTGTCGTTCTTTTAGAGTTCATTCATATTCGTACATTGTATATTTCTACTATGTCAATTCATTATAATAACGTGAAGCTGGAAAATTAGTAGGAAATTCTGGCACACCTACTGAAAGTTGTGTTATCAAAATCAAGCTTTATTTACTTTATACTGATCTGATTTATAGTATTTCTTTTATTTTGGTGCATTATCCGTTTACATTGTGATTTACATGCCATTCATTATGACCCAAGATTGGTTTAATAAACGTGACTTACTTACTAATTGTCTATCGCTTTTACGTTTTTGATTAAATCAAATTAAAACAAATAAATAGATCTAATTAAATTCAAAAAATAAAGAACGTCTACCTCTAAGTTAGCACTTTCTCAAATGGCAAATGCATTAGAGCTGTACGTATATAGGAAGTCAATACTAAAACTGCAATACTCAGCCCTGTTATATATCACTTCTCGTCCCTGACATGTGTTGTTTAAACCAGTTGATTGTTATGAGTATGAGTGGCAAATATATAAGACTTTTAACACACACATCTATGTACATTTTTTTTAATTATTTAACCCCGTTGCTGTCAAACGTAATTTCTTGTTTTTATGATGTCGTTCGTTTGTTGCCGTAACATTTAATATTAATACGGTCCGTAGGAGTGATTGTCCGGGATTCGGAATGACGTCGTTTGAATAAACCGATTCACGCTAGATACGTTACTTGTGTTTTACGTAAATTTTGTAATTATTAAATTCTTTAATTTTTTTTATAAATTAATCGGGCTAGTATCTTTACGGTGTACAATTTCTGATAATGTTTATTGGACATGACTTTTAATTTGTACAATATGTAACATATCTTATTTAAGTAATATGTATTCAACCGGGGATTTTAATTTAAGCCAAAACATATTTAACAATAAGAAATGGGAAAAACTTATCACTGATTTTAATTTAAAACAACACGTGTCTTTTCCAACAAGGGTTACGGAACGTTCATCATCAATATAAGACCATTTGTATTCAAAATATGACAACATTTCTGAGGTAATCATACCAAAAATAGGCATAAGTGACCATTACCCAGTAGTTTTTACATTAAGCGTCAAAGGTAAAATTGTTAAAACAGATGATCATAAAATTATTAAGTACAGATGTTTAAACAAATTTAATGAAATCAATTTTCAAAATGACTTAGCAAATGCTAATTTTGATATGGTTGAAACAATAGAGGATGCTAATGAGGCATTTGAAGTATTTTATAACATATTAAACTCAGTCCTTAATAAGAATGCCCCTATCAAATATAAAAAGTGAAGAGATTACAACAACCTGGTTGGTACAACGAAAACGTAAAACAAGCAAGGTCTTTAAGGGATAAATATAAACGTGAATCTAATTGGCCACAATATAAGTTGTGGCGTAATAAATGTAACAGTGCAATCAAAAAGGCTAAAAAAGAATATTTTTCGAATGCGGTACAAAACAAAACAAGTGCGAAATCGCTCTGGAAAACTATTAAATTAGCATCAAATGAACACATAGAATCCTCTATTTTGCCAAATGTAATAAGGAAGGATGATCAGATAATATCTGGTAAAACAAATGTAGCTAATGCACTTAATGACCACTTTGTTGACATCTCGAAACTTATTAAAAAGACTAAATTTGCTGAACACGATTTCCACTCACTTAAAACATATCTAGATGCTAAGCTAGAATCTAAGCATTTCTCTGTTCAGTTTATTACTACATCAGAAGTTAGTACTTTAATTAATCAACTTCATTCAAACAAATCTGCTGGGTCTGATGGTATAGGGCCCAGCATTATTAAACTTTGCAAAGAATTCATTATACAACCAATCACTGCTCTTATAAATAACTGTATATCACATGGAACCTTTCCCGACATGCTTTAAATTGCAAACGTAATACCTTTATACAAGGGTGGATCGGTAGAAGATCCCAATAATTATAGACCAATATCACTTTTACCTACTATATCTAAAATATTTGAAAAGCATATAGCTAAACAATTGCATATATATCTAGAATCTACAGGTCTATTAAACAAAACTCAGTCGGGTTTTCGCAAATATCATTCTTGTCAAACAGCATTGATTAATATAGTTGATTCATGGCTTAAACAAATTGATAATGGAAATCTGGTAGGTACAATTTTCTTGGATTTTAAAAAAGCATTTGATCTTGTGGACCATAGGGTTCTTTTACACAAATTAAAAATTTATCATTTTAATGATAGGTCATGCGACCTATTTTCTTCATATCCCCGCAATCGATTTCAGTTTATCAAAGCAGAAAACACTACCTCTACTTGTAAAAGCATCATTGCTGGTGTTCCCCAAGGATCTATTTTAGGACCTCTTCTATTTCTTATTTACGTTAATGATCTTTCGCTAGATCTTACATGTGATTCTGCAATGTATGCTGATGATACAACATTGCACACTGTGGGAACAAATATTCAAACACTTCAAAATAAGCTACAAACAAATCTTTCAATTGTTAATGATTGGTGCCAAACTAATAACATGATTATTAATCCACTAAAAACTACTTGTATGGTATTAGGGTCAAAACGGAAAGCTCAAAACATAACAGATCTAAAACTTAAAATTTCAGATACGGTGATCAAAACAGTAAATTGTCAAAAACTTCTTGGCCTTTATATTACAATACTCTAACTTGGAAACTACACATTAACAGCGTTTGTTAAAAAATGTCATCACGAATGTTTCTTTTGCAAAAAATAAAACCATATTTAACCCTTGAAATGCGTAAGCTCTTTTATAATGGTTATATCTCACCTATATCCGACTACGCATGCGTTACCTGGAGTTCAGCGGCTAAAACGGAAATTAATAGAATAGTCAAAATACAAAAGCGTTGTGGTGCACATATTTTAAATAAAAAGTACAACACTAATTCAAAAACACTATTTAAAGATCTAAAATGGTTGACTTTCGAACAGCGTAATTACTATTTCACGTCAGTTATTGTATTTAAAGCATTTCACAATCAAACCCCAACATACATACGTGACCTTTTGACACCTTCACAAAATAATCACTATAACTTGCGATCTTGCGAAAAGGGGGATTTAAAGCTAGTGCGAATACCCAAAACAAACTATTTCAAACAATCGTTTGAATTTTCTAGCAAAACAATTTGGAATTCGTTACCCCAATCTATACGTCAAACAAACAATTTAATTACATTTAAGATAAAAGCTTATCTTTCTTCCACACTTAACGAAATAAACTGAACATGCTTCATGTTGTTTTGGTAAATAACATTAGTTTAATGTTTAAATACTGTTCTTGCATAAATGGTTATTGTAGTTTTATGTCTGTCATTTGTTTTTAATTATAATATATATCATTATATGTGCATGCATATGTGATTCTTTATGTTTTGTTCTTATTGCTCAAGATGAAATGTGATGTATTTGTTGTAAATTGTATCTTGTTAGAAGACCTTGTTGAAAATAAGAAATGTATTATATAAATTGCATATTATGTAATTTCATCTGATGTATTTCTTAACAAGTCTATCTTCTTTAAATAAAGATTTTATTATTATTATTATTATTAAGCAATTATTCAACCAAATGACGGCTTAATACACACAGAAAGAGAAGAAGACATGGTGGAATCATCAATCGTGTTTTATGGTGCTGTCATCTACCACCCAGTGTGGTTTATGACACCATGCTGTTAGTTAAGTCTGGATAATATCTGATCAAGACGAGATAATCGGTTTATGCAGAACAAAGGGGCAATTAAACACCGGAATTCAAAGGCTTACACGATCTTAAGATTGATGCAAACATTCAAATAAAAAATATTGCATTTAATTTAATTAAATTTAAGGTATCAACGTGTTTGTTTTCCCAGTTAAATACCTATACGGTTAAGGAATATATATGTTGTATATTTTAAATTGATATATTTATTGTTTGTTTTTAATCTAATTTGTTTCAGTAAAGTAGAACAACTTGTTTGCATGTTGAAAAAAATCTTAATTTAATCGTTTAAATATATAAATAACGATCACGCTCTATTTCTCAATGCAAATAAAAAAGCGCAGCGCTAAATATTGTTTTCACCGTTGTCAAGGGGTACGTAACTTTAACTGACGCAAGTGCCCGGATGTTGCGATATTATGAATTTATTTGATAAAAACGGTCAATAGTACTCAGGATACGAACGACCGAATCTTACGAACCTTACGTAAGATCGTCCTATGATATGTTGATAAAACGGCCTCCTGATACGTATCCCCCCTCACGAACTATGAACGCGCTGCAGACATGAATTTTCAATTGTCACTTTATACTTGAACATTACATATCTTTCAATCTATATTTCCTCATAAAGAAATGTTCAAATTTGATTATATTGTGCAACGAGACATTAACTTAAATTCCCCACCTGTTCAAATACAACCGATAGACGCACAGAGTTGAAGATTTGAGGCGAAAACAATTAAAAACAACTATCATCTATTCGCAAATAAACTAAATCAATGAGAGATTGTTTTGTCTCGAACATGCGTCTGAACGCAGGAATTTATAGGAGAAACAGCCGCATTAAAAATATTTGAAACGACGATAAAAAAAATACATTCCTCTGCCAAGTGGTTGTTGGCGTGTTTTCTCTGTCTTTTTTCAACGATTAATTTTCTGTAGACGCCAAGACGACATTTCAGGATATATCGTGTATATAAAAGATACCACAAATTAACAAGAAATTCACACATATTTCCATTATAAAATGTTTGTAACAAGCGCAGTTTGTGTATTGGTATTTTTGTACGTAACCTCGGTGGCGTGCAGGGCTGACCGGGAACCAGAGTGCTCCCGGTTCCATTACGAGGAACAACTCCTTGAAAAGATGGTCCGGATGGAATTTAACATGGAGCGCCTACAGCAACGACTTGACAGTGTTTCGGAGGTAGTCGCAAAATTGGAAGGAATAAGAAAACAGCTAACAGGTAAAATATAGTTTATACCATTTAAGTACTATATTGGTATCGTATGATATCTAAAGTGTTATTAATGTTATCAACGTGATAATGGCACGGTGACATTTACATTTAGCTGGTTACATTATTTGTCTTTTTAAACATATCTTTAAATTGTGTTGATACATAAATTTCAGTACAAAGTATGAGTGAATAGTTGTACTAAATAAAGACAATATATCGGTAATAGTAACGGTCTAATTGTGAAGCTGCTTCGTTTTTGGAAAGCATTTCGTTACCATTTTAGAACAAACGGATGTCACTAACATCACTTTTGACATAATTTGCTGAACAATAAAATGTGTTATCAAAAAGCAAAAGGACTTTATTTAAAGTAACCATGCATTATATATGTACATTGATTAATGGATACATTTGTTTTAATGACCGTAAAGATAATGTTCTATGTTTTGCAGACAGTACCCGATTAACGGAGGAAGTGAAAGATCAAGTTGGATCCGTGTATACCCGCTGGGGCCGAGATTCATGTCCTAAAGGGGCTACGTTCATCTATGACGGATTTGTGGCAGGTTCCTATTATACTCACACAGGAAGTGGCGTGAACTATCTATGTCTATCCAAGGAACCAATCTGGGCTAACGGAAATCCAACGGCATCTAGCGTTGGTATAATACATGGTTCAGAATACGAGACCTCGTCGGCAAATATCTGGACGCATCTCCAAGACAACGAGGTTCCTTGTACAGCGTGTACATCCAGAGGACCGACTATGATGATCCCAGGAAGAAATATTTGCTACGAAGGATGGAAACTTGAGTACCACGGATACCTGATGACATCGTATCACGGTCACGCCGGCAGCAAAAAATTTATCTGCGTAGATTCAGAAGCGACGGTTGCAAAAGAGAGCAATTCTGGAAACCAGGAAGGAGCCTTGCTGTATTTTGTGAAGGCTGCGTGCGGTGCACTTAAGTGCCCACCGTACGACGGAAATAAACTCATCACGTGCGCGGTCTGTTCTCAAACTAAATAATCAATACGGAGGACTTTAAACAAAACAGGAGTATAACATTTTTGTTCGGTTTTATATGGAAATCATATTCGGATATTGCCCCTAAATGCATTTGATGTAAAATTTCTACTGTGAAGAAATGTTAATAAATACATGTTTTGCTGTAGCAAGTTCCTTAGAATGAACAATTATCCAGAGCAATTGTTCTACTTGTAAATGTTGTATGTCGCAAACCCGAACAAAAGAACAAACAGATGTGTATCGGTTTATAATATTTTACCTTAAAACGCAACAACATAATGCTTTACTTTGTCACATCTAAAACAAATATGTAAACCGTATGACGATAAAAAAACTCATTGCATGCGCGGTTTTTCTACACTCAATAACGAAGACGTACTACAAAGATTATAATTTACGTTTCTTATATTCAGCTGTCGTATATGTAGTTATTAGACATAACAAACAGATTAATTAACTTCTATTAATATTACACGTATTTTCCAAAAGTGACCAGAAACATGTAAATTGTTGCAACATATTTTAAGGAAATAACGTTGATTGCCATTACAATACATGTAAATGTATTTTGCCCATTTGAAATAAGTGTTTGTTAATTAAATATTGGAACAATAAAAAAGACGCATATTTCCCATTGCATAACCACAACCTGCGTCAATTCTATTGATCTCCTCATTCATTTAACTTAATGTGTCATTACAACGTCGGCAAATAGTGGGGAAATGTATAGCGATTCTGATGACCATTTTTGGACATTAGCACGTGAATTTTCCTTTAATTATTATTAAAAATAAAGCCTCATAAAAGGCCTTGACCACTTTAAATGTTTAATTCATTGTAACATGAAATTTACTCTAACACAGAGATGACGCTGAACCAAACAGTTCCGATTAAATGTTTATATAAATTTGACGCAAAAATATAAAATCTGTAATTTCAAGGCTAGAAAATAAAACGAGACGGAAATGATGTCCCTGAAGCGGTCACCCGGGTTCAAGGTAAACAAACTATCGAAGACTTAACCTAGTTACCTAGTTGTTAACTCAACTTGATCAAGATTCAAGACTGGACTATGTATTGTCAAGATTAGTATTCTGATCATGTTTCATTAAAATTGAGTCATGCATGTCGCTACTTGAATGGTATTAAGGTTTTTCAAAGAATTTGAAATTGAAATCCAAACGGAGACCATGTTTTGACACAGATTCGTCATAAATATTGTCAAGAGAAACATTCTGACCAAGTTTCATCTAGATTGATTAATACACGTGTCATCTAGATTGATTAATACAAGTGTCATCTAGATTGATTAATACAAGTGCCCTCTTTGATTAATACAAGTGCCATCTAGATAGATTATCTAGATTGATTAATACAAGTGTCATCTAGATTGATTAATACACGTGTCATCTAGATTGATTAATACAAGTGTCATCTAAATTGATTAATACAAGTGTCATCTAGATTGATTAATACAAGTGTCATCTAGATTGATTAATACAAGTGTCATCTAGATAGATTATCTAGATTGATTAATACAAGTGTCATCTAGATTGATTAATACACGTGTCATCTAGATTGATTAATACAAGTGTCATCTAAATTGATTAATGCAAGTGTCATCTAGATTGATTAATACAAGTGTCATCTAGATTGATTAATACACGTGTCATCTAGAATGGTAACACGGTGATTACAAGCAGTAACTTGGTGACATATCACGTACCACATTATAACTCGGCATAGATATTGTGACAAAGTCTTATCAAGAAAAAGCATTCATGCTGTCTACAGTGGTCTTATTTTTAAAACAAACTGTGTTAATATACGAGAAACAATCAATGAAACTAATTAATAATTGAATTATGGCATAATAAATCAAATGTCATTTACTTTTATGAAATTGATAACGACCAATTAACGCTATTACCGGCGCATTTAGTCGCATAAGTTGTAGAAACAAAAATTGTGTATATATGTCTGTCACTCAGCCAAAATAGTATCCATAGTTAAGTGGCGATTTTCCAACAGTGTACATGTCTTTCATCAATGAATTATTTGCTATTGCACAAATTGCTTATTGCTTTTTGTCTAGTTTTGTATAAATGAACTGTGTATTCGTGTCGAAATATTTTGAGATCTTTTATACCAGCTTGAAAAAAAATGCAATCATATGTCGATGTAACGCACTTTTTTTTAATCTTGATTAAAGAACGTCTATTCTTAAACAAGAGCACCGCATAACGGGTGCCATGCTCGGCTGGGGTGCAGTTTTGAATAATGAAAGCTTGTCAGAATATTTTTTAGAGGTCACAGTGACCTTAACCTTTGACCTAGTGACCCAAAAATGGGTGTGGCATGTAGAACTCATCAAGGTGCAGCTTCATATGAAGTTTCAAAGTTGTAGATTGAAGCACTTTGATTTTAGAGCCAATGTTCAAAACCTTAACAAATCTTGACACGGACGGCGAACACGACGAGCTGGCTATGACAATACCTCGTTTTTTTCCGAAAACAGCCGAGCTAAAAATGATCCAAGCTTAACATGGTATTATTGAATAAAGACCAGATACGTAGTTTCTGTAAATATTGAGCGGTCACGCAAGTGAATGAACGTCAGCAGTTTTAAGTTACAAGGGAAAATATATGAAAATGGGCGATTCTTAGTTGTCTGTAATTAACGAAACAAAATAATTGTACATTATAAACGTACTCTTCCTCTTACATGACATTTATGAGGAATTCCGAAAAAAACAAATATAATAAAACATCGTCACCTTTAAAACTCGCGAATGTAAGCGTAGTCAACATGTGATTAGCCGTATTCTTTAAAATATCTTTAAAGAATGAAAAATGGCAATCGTGTACAAAGTTGTTTGCAATTCAAATTTCAAGTAAGAGCAATAACGAACAACACGTGTAAGTTTGAAATGATTTAAACAGAACATACAGATACGCGACGAATTAACCAATTACAGTTAATTGGCCCACTCTAGGCTCATCCCAGTATAAAGGCATGAATTTGCGAATCTCTTTTTGCAGCGAATCTATGTTTGCCAATATGTCTCGCGACGAGTAACCGTTATTGACCATTGTAGCTGCCATACCAGCAGCCTCTCCGGTACTGAAGTCGGTCGGGTGCGTTCTCGTCGCAGAGTTGGCTATGAACGTCTGAGACAATCTTACCGGCTACTAGCAAATTGCTATAGCGTTGATTCGTTAGCGCGCGAAACGGCACGTGGAACGGCAGCGTTTTGTAATTAATTTGTATATCTCGGATACTCCACTCCCTGCCGATAGCCTGCTTTCACGAGCGCGAGGACGTCTCCAAAATCGGATGCATCAGTGATAACCGGTATACCGCCATTGGATCTTTGGAGCATTATGACAAATTTGGTGAACATGGCAGAGTCTGTTGGCAAATACCAGTTGCGTATCGTGTCTCATAATTAACGACTCTAGTGGTCGATCCCGTCTTTTAAAAACAGCTGTAGTGAAGACACGGACATAACAATGTTATTGTCAACGGTGACTGTTTTTAAAGCAGTGTTTCAGAAAATCTTCAAATTCTTACGTCATGAACGATTTCGTTAATCCACATTAAAGTATCTTTCGAAAGGTAGCAACATGCGCCATGATTCGAACCCAATGAAGTCATTTTCGCTTGGAAACTATTTGACTGAAACAAACACTTGCGATTCAGTGTTCCGAAATAAATCGGATGACGTTAGTTGTCCTCCCAGCCAATCAGAGGGTTCCGTCAGACAAACAACCAAATAAGCATCCGCATGCACCCAGCGCAGCAATAAATACGCATAAACTAATTAGGTCCCAGGTGTAGGCAATGTCGTCAAGCACTGGTTCATTCATACACAACTCTTTCATTGAAAGTCCTACTCGAAAATACATGAATGTCATACTTTTCAGACTCGACCTCCGTAATGGTTTGCCGGAAAGAAGACTGAAATATCACACTTTTGCTAGTATACGAAGCGGATTCAGGCGATATTTCTGTTGAAGTCGTTAATCACTCTCTAAGTGGAAACTTCATTCACATAGATGTGTACAGATCCAACTTTGCAGCTACTGTCTTTATCTGACTGCGATAGATGCATAATATCTACGGTAAAAATCATTTTGCTATATAAACATTTTTATATAAAGCGTTCTTGTTGAATACCATTTTATTTTAGTGAAAATTTTTTACGCATATCTTTGCTAAATAAAAGTCAATCTGACGTATAGAAAATATTATTTATATTTTAATACATTGAAAATGCGACAAATAATATGTTTTTAAAAATTCATACACTGTTACATGTATTATTGTACAGGAATATAATTGCAAATTGCAAAAATAAACATAATTTTCCACCCATTAAAAATACCATTTTATATAAATAACATCTGGCTAATACACACATTATATTAAAATTTCCGATTACTTGAAGTAATCAACCGTATTATTCTCATCGTCGCTATGATATGCAGTTCTGTCCAAATATTTATATAAAATGTCATTAATAACTCTATTTAAGAAATGTTTTCATCCGTCTGACGTTTTGTCGCGGCAATTGACAAATAATAGTATAATTGTTGACAGAGATCCGGATTTGTTGAAGAAACATTACCGTTTTGGTGTCAATTCGTTGCTTCTCTTGCTCAGCGGTTGTATTCTCATTCGTAGTTGCCTTAACATGCCCAATGTCGTCCCCAACTGTTATTTCTGAAACTCCGACAGACAATTTAATATCGTCATACGATATATTGCCCGCCATGATAGAGACTAGTTTATTGATTAATAATGAAGCCTTTTAGGACACCTTGTCATAGTATTTCAAGCAGTGAATCAAAACATCTACGTGCCCAACTTAGCACATTCTGTCAGCCTGACCAATGATTATAAAAGCATTCTGCACATTGCGATCAGTTGAAATAAACCTTGCATATTATTGTACATGTGCATCTAGCAAACCAAACGTGTCAGATGCTAAACAATAACAAACATAGTCCACAAACGAACAATTTACCTCCTAATCAAAGTCGTCGTTTGCCCTCACTATGTGGGTCCATATTTTCAAATTTTGCACAAGAAGGTATCCTCGATAATGTTGACAAATCCACAAAGCATTTTACTACCGCTCCTCTTCGAAATCCTTCAATGTTGTTCTGAAGAACCTCTGCACTCTTTGATATTATATGTTATTGTAATTAAAAAAGAACGGTATATTGGAGGCATTTCAACGTAGTTGACCAGTTATGCAAGTTCGGTCAGGATTAAGTATGTACAATAAGGATTTTAATGAGTTTCAACAAAAATAGCAATAAAAAGCACGATGAGAAACCAAGTGAAACTCCAGTTGCAGCGAATTGTAGAGTTTAATCATATAATCGCTACGAGCTCCTTCATTTTTGGCAAGAAACCGAGAAATAATTTGAATATGTACTATTTAAAAGAATATGATAAATAGTACATAAATTATATGATAAAATTCACTGACGCTTCTAACAAATTACTTTAAATAATTAAGGTAATTGTTTGTAACACGACAATTGAAACAACAAACCGTATCTACCTACCAAACGCAGTCAAAGCTGACTTTGTAAAGAGGAGCTAACGTTTTCAATTTGAAGGATTTGTGACAACAACGTAAGGTTTGCCCGCGCACATTACTCGCTCCGTCTTCTAAGAATCTAATTTAATTATATGGAAAATAAGAAGTGATCGAATCATTTCAACAATTTTATTAAACTTTTTTCGGCTTCTATCTATGGACATTGTTCACATATGATATTGGGCAATAAACTTATCTTGAGTAAAAAAAAGTTAACCCAACTAAACTATAAAAAGATACAAAATGCATTGTTTCCGTGTTGCTTGAAAAAAAGACACTAGCGGATTTATATCAAAACAACAAGTTCACAGAGAACACATGAGCACATTGTTGATAAAATCTCAAGTTTGTATAGTGATCATGAGTATATAGTTCTTAGCTTGAGTAAGAGCATTGTATTAGCTTACACCATATACGTGGAAGAAAACCAGATATTACATTATTTAATATTACGTTTCATATACATTCACACTTTAAATTGAAAGGAACATAAATGGGCAATTATCAAGCAGTTAACAAGGCATTTAGGTGTTACATATTAAGTGTAATGCGGTACATTCCACCAAACTAGGCCAACTGCATAATGATCATAAGTATTTATTTAGTTCCAGGACACATCTCCGCACATAATTCGATCAGCGAAATTATTCAACCAAATGCTTAATTTAAAATATTGCATTATGAACATCATACGCTTGTTTTGCGTTGTTTCGGTGTGGATAGAGTCAGGAAAGTGCAGGGTTGACCGGGAACCAAAATGCTCCCGGTTTCTCTACGAGGAGCAACTACTGGAGAAGTTGGTCCGAATGGAGTTTAACATAGAACGCGTGCACCAACGAATCGAAAGCGCTTCCGAGTCTTACGGTATGTTGCATTAGCAGGCAATAAGTAATACGTTATTCGTACTCGTTTAGCTTATAACATGTTTTTTTAATTATTTAAATCGTGTAAATTGCACCATGAATTTGACTTTCGTGGAAATGATACTCTGATGTTTCTGCTTCATATACATTTTATAGTTGTTGTTTTTTTCAGGTATAGTTTCAAATGTATTTTCAAAATTAAAAGAACAAATAAAAAATGGCGAGACCGACGTTATTATACAACATTTTGGACAAGTTTATTATTTTAACTGTAAATTTGCTACGTTGGTATGCAGAAATTAGTGTTTGTGGTATAAATATTTGGAACAACTCGGACATAGTTAAAATGATAACGTAAATACTGCCTTTAATTCAAAACCATGTCATTACTCACAAATGGCAATATTGATTATTCGATATTCACTAAATGTCATCTCTTTTCATTTACCTTTTATTAATACATTATTATCAGGTGGATCAGTGTATACACGCTGGGACCGTGATATTTGCCCGACTTCGGCAAATTTCATCTATGACGGATTTGTGGCAGGTGCTCTCTATTCACACACCGGAAGTGGCGTTAACTATCTGTGTCTATCCAAGGAACCAAGATGGGCCAAAGGAAGTCGAACGGCATCCGATGTTGGTATTATATATGGTGCCGAATACGAGACCTTGTTGGTAAATATCTGGACGAATCTCCATAACAACGGGGTTCCTTGTGCAGCGTGTAGATCCAGAGGACCGACCATTATGATCCCAGGAAGAAATATTTGCTTCGAAGGATGGAAACTTGAGTACCACGGATACCTGATGACATCGTATCAAAGTCACGCCGGCAGCAAAGAATTTATCTGCGTAGATTCAGATGCGACGGTTGCAGAAGGGAGCAATTCTGGAAACCAGGAAGGAGCCTTGCTGTTTTTTGTGACGGCTGTGTGTGGTTCACTGAAGTGTCCACCGTACGACGGAAATAAACTCATCACGTGCGCGGTCTGTTCTCAAACTAAATAATCAATACGGAGGACATAATACAAAACACGATTATATTATTCTTGTTTGCTTTACTTTTGAAATAATAATCGGAGATTGCCCCGAAATGAATATGTCGTCAATTTTACAATAAAGATATGTTAATAAACACATGTATTGCTGTAACAAGTGCATTGGAATGAACAATTATCAACCGCCAGTATTGTACTTGTAAATGTATCATGTCGTAAACCATAATGAAAGAACAAAAAAGATGTGTACCAGTATATTATATTATACCTTGAAAAACTAACAAATAAATGCTATATTTATCACACCGCAAAACAAATATTTCAAACGTACATGAGAGGTCTGCTCTACCTCAATAATGAAAACGGACTACCAGGGACTGAAAATCAACATTTCTTATTTTCAGCGGTATTATATGTAGTAATGAGATTACAAAAAGATAAATACACTTATATCAATATTAAATTTGTTTTCCAAATATGCGCAGAAACATGAAAATTGATGCAACATTTTTAAGGGTATAACGTTCATTCGCTGCCAGAATTATACGTGTAAATGTATTCTCCCACTTTTCCAGTTGCAATAAGTACATGTTTATTAAATCCTGGAACAATAAAACTAATAAAATATACGCATATTTCCTGTTACATAACCACAATCTGCGTAGAATCTGTTGATCGCCTGATTCAAATAACGTAATGGGCCATCACAACGTCGGCAAACATTGGTAAAATGTAAAGCAATTTCTGATGAACATGTTCGGACATTTTTACCTGCATTTTTAAATTCTCATTTAATTTTCCGAAGCAAAGGCTTTGAAAATTTTAAATATGTTTAACAGATTGTCCCATAAAATTTAACCAAACACACTGGTGATACTGACACAAACAGTTTAGATCATTTTTTAAATATAAATGTGATGCAAAACCATGACACCTTTAATTTCAATGCTAGAACAAATGCGAGGGAAATTATAGCCCTGAAGCGGTCATTCGGGTTAAAATTGCACCAACAAAGACTTATCTTAGTTACCTAGTTTTTCACTTCATTTGATTAAGATTTAAGACTGCACTATATATTGCCAAGATAAGTAGTCTGATTATGTTTCATTAAGATTGAGTCATTGATGTCGCTTCTAGAATGATAACACAAATAATGTCAAGAGAGACATTCTGACCGAGTTTCTAGATTGATTTATACAAGTGGCATCTATATTGTAACGTTGTAAGATGTAACTTGGTGACATATGATGTGCCATATTAGAACTCGGATTTAATATTGTGACAAAGTGTTACCAAGAGAAAAGCATTTGTGTTCTCTACAGTTGTTTTATCCTTAAATCCTTAAATCGATATGTGTCTGTTACTCCGCAAAAACATTATCCACAGTTAAGTGGAGACTTTCCAACATTGTACATGCCTTTCATACATGAGTTATTTACAATTGCACAACACGCTAAAATGCAATCATGTGACGATGCAACGCATTTTGTATGGTAATTAAGAAACGGGTATTCTTGAAATATATTCTAGGCTTAATGTTGTATTCATATTGAATAAAAACCAGACGTACGCAGTTTCTGCAAATATTGTGCGGTCACGTAAGTGAATGAAAGTCAGAACTAGAAAGTTACAAATGAAAATATAAGAAAATAGGCACTTCTTACTTGTCGGTAACAAAGGAAAGAACATAAGTATGCATTATAAACACACTCATCTCTTACAAAATATTTATGAGGAATTCGAAAATAAAAAAATAAAACATCGTCACGATTAAAAAACGCGAATGTCAGCTTAGTGAATATGTGATTAGCTTTATTCTTTAAAATATTTTTATTGAAAGAAAAACACCAATCGTTTATAAAGACGTTTACTTTTTTAACTTTTCATGATTATGTGTGTATAAATATAAGTTCATTTGATTAAGAAGCATATACACAAATAAATTGATAGTGTTAGCTTTTTAAAATTCAAGTAGGTGCAGTAACGAACAATATGTGTAAGTTTTTAATTTGTCATACAGAACAAACAGATACGCGTTTAATTTACCAATAACAGTTAATTGGCCCACTTTGGGCTCGTTCCTGTATACAGGCATGAACTTGCGTATCTCTTTTTGAAGCGTATCGATGTTTGCCATAAGGTCTCGCGACTAGTAACCCCTTTAGCAGTCTAATACTAAATGAGTATTGACCCACTGGTATTTTATCTACATGCGGTTAAACAAAAGAAAGCATAGACCTATAGCCAGCAATAGTCCTGTATTGTAGACCTGAACGAAACAATTCTGTTAAAACCTGAACTGTTTCAGTCAAAGATATTGAAAAGGTATCAATTTTCCTTTCGGCACACCAGCTACAGAACTTCCTGAATTTAGCTGAGAAATCTCTTTTAGTCCCCTACCTTTATGATTGTAACACTATTTGTCTTGTATCTGAAGAACATTCTTTTATTGCAAACTGTTTGATGATAATTGCCACGCAGTCAGGTTGAGAGTTTTCACACTGGGATAAAGGATCCCTTTCTGAGATAATAGATTGTCCTAAACAGGATGTGCTATTGGTTTGCTATGAGAAGTTCCAGTAAATGAGGATACCCAAACCGCATTGCCAATGTGTAGCAATTAAATGATCTGACACTGACATTGTGTCATTTGAGACAGAACTCTTGGTATCAGAGGAGAAGGTTGAAAAACGTATGCAAAGAATTGGTCCCGGGTGACTGATCATGCGTTTGTTGCATACACGTTTGGATGGTATGACCAACTGAAAAATAGTGTTGTCTTCTTGTTCTGTTTTCAGAGATTGCCCTTAAGTTTTAAATATCATCTTTTCTGTCGCTTGATTCAATATCCACTCTGTTGTATAAAGAATACTGCAACTCAATCGATCGGCTGTGTAATTGTTTTTACCTGCAATTTGTACTTCCTGCAATTGCATATTTTCGTCAAGTGCTAAGTCCCACACACCCCATGTATGAAAACTGGATTAACCTTGTTCCCCCTAAGGATTTATGTATTGTACCTCTGACTGTCTTATCGAATCAAATAAGTCGGTTTGATCATAATCAAAGCCGCAAAATACGTGAAGTAATATTAAAGCGACTGTATTGAAAGACACAACTTTATTTATACTGTGTTTTATTTTAGATGAATTTTCATATTGACACATTTGAAAACAAAACAACCTTTTAATTTGAATGTACAAGGGCCGAGAACCACGCATGTACATGCATACGTTCTGTTAAAACTGAAAGTAGATGATCATTTTCGAACAGAATCATGTATGCATGAACGTAGCTACTGAGTACAATATTCTTTAGTTTATCATTTTATGTACATCGGGATGAAGATCTATCTATTCTGGTAATACTTGAAAACTGTATAGAGACCTCCACAGACGATGTGATAAATCCCTGTTACAATTATATCACTCACTTAATGGGGTAATCAATAAAATAGGTTGTAAATTGCATACATATGAATCATTCCTTACCAATTGTTTAACTTGATTACGTCTGCCATGTTAATTTCCAGTAAAAAAAATCAGCGCGAAAACAATTAAATCTGGCGCCCATAGTGTGTATTGGCTGTTGTTGTAGAGAAAGAGCGAGGTTTCCGGCCTGCGGACGCATTTCAATGAGCGAGCGGGGTGACAGTGATTTAATTATGGGTAATGACGCACTTCCGTTGCTTGAGAAAATGGCTAGAGATTTACCTTGTCAATATCTATATACATATCGAACTTTCTTTTTTTAAGAAGACGTTTTGTCGGAAGATTTTTATTGACCTAGTATTATGCATTATAATAAACAACGGGTAACTAAAATTGCGTCACAACGGATAGTCGATCATTGAGTCAATGCCATCGAGCTCCTGTGATCAAGGTTAAACATGTGTTAAAGGTTTGACCTGGTGGCATTGATTTTGACTTCCGCTTTTGACTTCCACTGACCTAGTTTTAACCTTTGCCCACGTTAAGTCAAGATAAGCAATATTCCGATTTAGTTTTATCGCGATGAGGTTAAAGATAAAGAAAATATAACTGTAATCAGGATTCACTAAGATCTATAATGGCTCAATAATGCAGTTTATAAACGAACGCGTTATTAAAACGCTTTGGGGACCTTTATCAATGTACCGAAGCCTCACCATTACCTACTAAAATATTTACACATAATTTACACTAATCATTACTAAATGTACAAAAAATAGTTAAAATGTTTAAATTTTTGAATTATGATTCCATCTTATAACATAATACTTAAAAATAGTTATCTTTTAATGTAAAATCAAAGTAAAATTGTTGCACATTAAAAAAAATGCAGTTGTTTGTTCAAAGTTGATCATTACAATGACGCTTCACAAGCTATAAGAAAATCAGACACATATCAATAAAAGATGTTGATTGACAATTATTTGGAAGTTTCAAGAACCAAAGAATAATGAAAGAGTTATGTGTATAATAAATAGTTATCATGCAAGTAATGAAACTAATACAGACATTCCTTGCTAACGTGGTGCTTCTGTGTACACTGTATGGTAGTTCATTTGCCCATGACTATTGAGCATGTAACCATACATCACACAGTGCCGTAATTGTTTTGTAATAAAATGCATGTCAGCATTTTGTAAAGCTAGACTCAATTAACGCTATAAATGTTATTTCATTTACAATAAATTCAAAACATGATTTTCTTCCAAATGTTGTCCGATGGATTGTTCTTGCATGATTTGTTTTAAAATGAGTCAGGTAAAGTTAATTCAGTGGGGTATTTTGAGTGTCAATTTAAGGGAAAGTTGAGTAGATATCATCCAGGAAACAACTGTATAAAATGTAAACAGTTGAATGCATGGGGTTAGTGTCAGGTGAACGTTTTGAAGTTTATAAGGTATATCATTGTCTGAGACTGAGCATTACAAGATAACACGTTGTCGTAACGCACCTAACCAATACAATGACTAGACTCACAAAAGGTGGTTTTTTTTTTTAATTACTGCTGCAAAGTCCAGCTTATTTTATTTACTGAAATATCCAATTGCGGTCTGGTCAACTGGGATCAACTATGTGAGAATCGGTTGAACCAACTACTGTACTACTCAACCATCGGTCTAAGATTCATTTTGCTTATGTTGTACATATCCTGTACCATTTTTTAAACTTATCTTTGCAAAACATGGATAATATTCGGGTTCATTAAGTTTAAAACTAAAATTCAATGGGACAGATATTCCAGGTATTATAAGAGGTGGAAATCAAATTCAAAACTGTATGAGAAAAATGTAAATCAGTCAATTGTGTCGCAAACTAACTTGCACAGCAACTACCGAAGTATGCGAGGTCTGGCTACTAATTTAACCCAATTCTAGCGTTAAGCAAAAAATCTTACGACATCTTAGCTGCGAGCTCTCTGATAAAACGGTTAATAGGACTTACGATAAGCGTGCGACCGAATGTACGTAAGATCGCCCTAAGATCTGTTGATAAAAGGGCATCCTGTTACATACCCCCACCCCTCACAAACTTTGAACGCGTTGCAGACATGCATTTTCAATTGTCACTTTGTACTATATATTATTATATATCTTCCGGCATTTTTTTTTTTGCATAATGTTCAAATTTGCTTATATTGTGGAACGAGACATTTACTTAAATTTCCCGTTTTACAATTTAGAATGTTGAAAAAGAAACGATAGACGAACAGTGTTCCACCTTTCTGGTGAAAGAAAGTAAAAACCAGTATCAGCAATTCCCAAATAAAAAAATTCACCGAGAGATTGTTTTACCTCTAAAATGCGTATAAACGGATGAATTTATAGAAGAAGAAACAGCCGAATTAAAAAGATTTGAAACGACTATAAAAATACATTCCTCTGCCAAATTGTTTTGGCGTGATTTCTGTATTTTATCACTTTCAACAATTAATTTACTCAAGATGCCAAGACGTCTTTTCATGATATCCTGTATATATAAGATACCCATAAATACGCCAGAAATCCACGAATATTTTCATTCTAAAAATGTTTGTAACAAGCACAGTTTGTTTCTTGGTGTTTATGCACGTACACTCAGTGGCGTGCAGGACTGACCGGGAACCAGAGTGCTCCCGGTTCCATTACGAGAAACAACTCCTTGAAAAGATGGTCCGGATGGAATTTAACATGGAGCGCCTACAGCAACGACTTGACATTGTTTCGGAGCCATTCGCAAAATTGAACGTTATGTGAAAACAGTATTATACAGCTGATATCATTTAAGTACTATATCGATATCATTTAATGTCTTGAGTTGTATGTATGTTACCAACGTGATCATTTTATGGTGACATGTACATTTTGCTTGTAGAATGATTTATCTTTTTAAAGATGTATATAGCTCTACATTGTTTTTAAAAATAATTTCATTGCAAAATATATGACTGTGATGATTTTGACTGAATAAATACAATACATCGCACATATTTACAGGTATTATGATGGTTCTAAGTTTGAAGTTGCATTTTGGAAAACGTGACCACTTCAGAACAAAATTGACATAACTGGCTTAACAATAAAACCAAAAGGACTATATTTTAAGTAACCATACGATAGACACTGATTTACGTTAAATTTGTTTCAATGATCTTAAATATAATGTTCTATGTTTTCAGACGGTACCCGACGAACGGATGGAGTGAACGATCAAGTCGGATCCGTGTATTCACGCCGAAATTCGTGTCCTACAGGGGCTTCGTTCATCTATGAAGGATTTGTGGCAGGTGCCCACTTTACACAAAAGGGAGTGGCGTGAACTATCTGTGTCTATCCAAGGAACCAAGATGGGCTAACGGAAGTCCAACGGCATATGACGTTGGATTGATATATGGTGCAGTATATGAGAACAATTCGGCTAATATCTTGACGAATCTCCATAACAACGAGGTTCCTTGTGCAGCGTGTAAATCCACGAGACCGACCATGATGATCCCAGGAAGAAATATTTGCTACGACGGATGAAAAATTGAGTACTACGGATACCTGATGACAACGTATCACGGTCACGCCGGCAGCAAAGAATTTATCTGCGTAGATTCCGATGCGACGGTTGCAGAAGGGAGCAATTCTGGCTCCCAAGACGGAGCCTTGCTTAATTTTGTGAAGGCTGCGTGTGGTTCACTGAAGTGTCCACCGTACGACGGAAATAAACTCATCACGTGTGCGGTCTGTTCTCAAACTAAATAATCAATACGGAGGACAAAGCACGATTATATTATTCTTGTTCGGTTTATATGAAAATCATAATCGGAGATTGTCCCCAAATGTAAATGTCGTCAATTTTACTATAAAGATATGCTAATAAACACATATATTGTTGAAACAGGTGCCTTGGAATGAACAATTATCAATCGCCAGTATTGTACTTGTAAATGTATCATGTCGCAAACCACAATGAAAGAACAAAAAAGATGTGTACCAGTATATTATATTATACCTTGAAAAACTAACAAACAAATGCTATATGTATGACTTCTCAAAACAAATATTTCAAACGTATGACGGAAAATTCTCATTACATGTGCGGTCTACTCTTACTCAATGATGAACACGGACTACGAAGGAATGAAAATCAGCATTTCTTATTTTCAGATGTCTTATATGCAGTTATTAGATTTCAAAAAGATAAATACACAATATTAAATTTGTTTTCCAAATATGAGCAGAAACATGTTAATGCGTGCAACATTTTTTAAGGGAATAACGTTCATTCGCTGCCATAATTATAGTAAATGTATTCTGCCACTTTTCCCATCGCAAAAAGTACATGTTTAGTTAATCCTGCAACAATAAAACTAATAAAATATACGCATATTCCTGTAACAACCACAATCTGCGTAGAATCTGTTGATCGCCTGATTTATATAACTTAATGGGCAGTTCCAACGTCGGCAAACATTGGTGAAATGTAAGGCGATTCTGGTTAACATGTTCGGACATTTTCACCTCTATTTTTTAATTTTCCGAAGAAAAGGCTTTGAGAATTTCAAATGTTTAATTGATTGCCACATAAAATTTAACCAAACACACTGATGACACTGACACAAACAGTTTAGATCATTTTAAAATTTTTTAAAAAATGCGATCGTTGATGAAACGGGGCCCAGGTTCCCCGTCAAATCTCTGCGCGGAGGTTGACTCCGCAAAAAACATGATCTACAGTTAAGTGGCGATTTTCTTTTATACCCGCTTGAAATAAAATGAAATCATGACGATGCAGCGCATTTTTATCTTAATTAAGGATTGTGTATTCTTTAAATATAATCCATGCTTAATATTGTTTTCATATAGAATAAAAACCAGACGTAGTTTCTGCAAATATTGAGCGGTCACGTAAGGAAATGAAAGTAAGTAATTTAAAGTTACAAAGGAAAATATAAGAAAATGGGAGTGTCTTACTTGTCACAAAGGAAAGAACATAATTACACAATATAAACACACTATTCTCTCAAAAGACATCTATGAGGAATTCGAAAAAATAAAATAAAACATCGTCACCATTAAAAACGCGAATGTAAGCTTAGTGAATATGTGATTAGCTTTATTCTTTAAAATACTTTTATTAAAAGAAAAACATCAATCGTTTATAAAGATCCTTACTTTTGTAACTGTTGACTATTATGTGTTTATAAATGTATTCCATGTGATTAAGAAACATATACACAAATAAATTAATATTGTAAGCTATTTAAAATTCAAGTAAGAGCAATTACGAACAATATGTGTAGGTTTGAAATGATTCATACAGAACACACAGATACGCGTTGAATTAACCAATAACAGTTAATTGGCCCACTCTAGGCTCGTCCCAGTATAAAGGCATGAATTTGCGTAGCTCTTTTTGAAGCGAATCGATGTTCGCCAACATGTCTCGCGACGAGTAACCGTTATTGACCATTAATGAAGCAGCCATACCAGCAGCCTCTCCGGTGGCAAACTCGGTCGGGTGCGTTCTCGTTGCAGCGTTGGCCATGAACGTCTGAGACATTGTCTTACCGGCTACTAGCAAATTGCTATAGCGTTGATTCGTTAGCGCGCGAAACGGCACGTGGAACGGCAGCGTTTTGTAATTATTTATATAACTCGGCCAGGCGCAGTTCGCAACCCCATGGATGTCAGCCAGGTAGTTCCCAATGGCAACGCTATCGGGAAAACGTGTGGCGTACTGTTTGCAATTTAAAGCGTGTGGATTAACATTTGGACTGACTTGCGAAATGTTGGGCGAAGAGCAAACCGGGGTGTCCATATCGGATTTCTTGAGAACGAATCCGTCAAGACCAACACTACGCCTGGTGTCTCTGATGTAAGGCAACTTTGCCAGACCAGTTTGCGTTCCAGCAGAGTGTAGAGTGTCCAACCCTAGATATTCCTTTATAGACCCAGACTGGTTTTTGTAAAAATGGTACCAGCCGTATGCCCTCGCTTCCCCGAGCAATAGAACGGATACATCGATACCACCCATCCAGTTACTTAACTGACCAGTGGTTTCACTTTCAGACAGAAGGATATACGAATCCAGAAAATCATTTCCAGTTCCCCAGTTTTGGTTGGCAATTTCTCCGATGTGTGCCTGATGGAACACTAGTCCAGGCATACTTTTGGATCTCCGATAACTCCAAATGTTTCCCCACGGAGAAGTTCCCATGCTGTAAACGCCGTGGCTTTGCAAAGGTGTGGTATCATTTAAGCGTACGTGGTTATAGTTCATATAGAAAGGAATTGTGAATCTTTGTCCACAGCGTTCATTTGTTGCAGAAGAGTTTTCAGTTGGATACTCCACTCCCTGTCGATAGCCGGTTTTCCCGAGAGCGAGGACATCTCCGAACTCGGATGCATCAATGATCACCGGTGTACCGCCATTGGATCTTTGGAGCGTTATGACAGATTTGGTGAACATGGCAGAGTCTGCTGGAGAATACCAGTCGCGTATCGTGTCTGACAATAAGCGTCCCCATTGGTCGATCCCGTCTTTCGAAGACCGTTGTATTGCATACACAGAGCTAACAGTGTCATTGTCAGTGGTGACACTCTTAACAACGGTGTTGTAGAAAACCTTCAAATTCGGAAGTCTGGCAACGTTGTCGTTAATCCACACCAAAATATCTTTCGGAAGGTAGCAAACCGTGCTTACCCAACAGGCGCCATGATTCGAACCCAATGAATTGATCATCGCTTGGAAAGTAGTGGACTGAAACCACCAATTGCGATTCAGTGTTCCGAAATCAATCGCACTTACAGCAGATGACGTCAGTTGTCCTCCAAGCCAATCAGAAGGTTCCGTCAGACAAACAACTAAATTAGCATCCGCACGCGCAGCGGATAACGCTGCACCCAGCGCAGCAGTACTTCCGCCTGCAATTATAACGTCACAGGTGTACGCCATGTCACCAAGCACTAGATAATTCATACACAACACTGTCACCAAAAGTCCTATTTGAAAATTCAAGAATTTCATTTTTTTTACTCTTCTACCGTTATTGTTCACACTGACATATCACACTTTCGTCAGTATACAAAACAGATTGATTTTCTGTTGAATTCAAGATAAACACTCTCGACGTGGAAACTCGCTTCATGTTGACGTGTACAGATCAAAATTTGGAACTAGATTCTTTATCGGACTGCGATAGATGCCAAGGCCGTACGAAGGGTTTTTTGATTGGAGGCCAACAGGGGAGGGTGCGGGAGGGGTCGCCCCTCATTTTTTTTAAATTTGGATCTTTTCAAGGTGAATTTTAATACTTAAAAACTTATTTCTTATATAAATTGATGTAATACAACAAGTAAAACCTTTCTGAAGTCTAAAGCTTTAAACATTTGATTGAATTACACACCAATGTTTAAAGCTTTTACATTTTAGTAATGTATGATGTTTGATAAAGAAGGAAAGCAAACTTTGAAAATCAAAAATCTTGATTACTAGTAACTATGTATCATAAAGTATGACTGAATACCATAATAGTATTTTCTCTTTAAATTCAAACCTCCTCAAAGTTTCAAAGTAAATTCCTAATGAAATATTAATCATCTACTACATATTTTTACTTTCACCATCATCAACACAGATAAACCATCACAATCGTCTACAGCTCTGACATAAGATTGCACTTAGACATTTTCTCAATATTAAACTTTTTTCCGGAGCTGATGTTTGGTGCGTGTCTACCTAGATGACATGCAGATGAACAATCTCCACGCAGAGTTGTCGTTCCTTGCTCTCACATACAACTCTGCGAAAGGCTCAGCACGCCATTTTGAATAGCTAAAACCGAACAAACGCATTCAATGTATATTTGATTGGATATTTAAGATCGCATGCATTAAATTAAGAAATATGACTTTTAAATGTACGATAAATCGTGCAAAAACTTGCGAGTTTTAATGCAACTCTTTGGAACTATTTTATTGCCCATTTACGCAGATGGAATCATTTCACGCACTTTACAAATGTCAACAATTGAACATAATGTTTATTAAGTGACGTTAGAAATTTCTTCGACGTGTGTATGCATGTTGGTTTCTTAACATCAAGAAACCATATCAATTTTATAATAATGAATTAAGACTGATATAAGATATCATGGTATGAGATGGTTTTCTTTAACGCAGTGAATGAAATGTAACCGTTGTGCAAGAGATTGTTTAGTATACTGTAACCTCAATGATGAACGCTTGGTATGATCATGACATGAATGAGACGCTTTCATAACAATAGTCCGTTCTGAGGTAGCAGTACACGGTAGGAAGCAGAAATATGCGAATTGGCCCCGGTCAAAAAGTGAAATATTGGGAAAGGGTAGGTTTCCATGTCAAATTTGAGGGTAATAGGTCTTATTGTATCCCCAAATTGCATTAAATCCTGAGAATATGACCATTTTCAAATGCGAAACTGTGGGGTCATGACCTCTTGTTGTTGTTGTGTTCTTTGTTACTCAGGAAGGAAAACTGCGGTAGGCATATTGTATTTGGGGTTCTTTTTAAGCTGGAATCGCTAGTAGGGTCACGCTGTGAATTATTGCGCGAAAACCACCTGGATACCTGGTATTTATTCATGGTTTGATGGGTTGTGCTATGTTTTGCGTGTAAAAATATCATTCCAAAAGCAGGCTATCATTACGTTTCATTCGTCCCCAGCCACTTTCGTACATGGTAAAAAGTTGATTTTGAAGCCCCTTTTTGCGGCCTTGTCATTCTTTCACTTTTGTCAATAGTATCACCTGTACAGGTTCCATATGCTCTTTTTTTATCTTAAATGTAAGTTTCAGACTACTTGTGTGCAGTGAATGTGTTTTTATGATTGCAGGTTCATTGTTTTCTGAATTGAGCGTGGTGGAGATCAAGAAGGCGTCCGCGGCTCCGAGAGAGTGTGTGTCTACCGTGGTCTGCTACCTTAAGTGGTAAATGACAAATTTTTGTTTACACAGCCTGCCTGTGAAATGTATTTTTTTAAGCTTTTGTACTAACGTGCAGTGTGAAAATGGGCTTTGGAGAGTTTAGTTTTCACAATTTGGATGTAAATAACTGATCTGAAAAAGGGAGGTAATTCAAATATTAAAAAATGGCTATTTTCAGCTGGAATCCGAAAAAAGCTCTTACAGTGATTTCGCTGTCCGACCTCCAGTTTGTTATTATTTTATCACGTTACTCTTACTGTAACATGTTATTTGAGTGTTTCTCATGTTCTTATTGTCTTATGTATACTTGAACAGTTGTATTAATGTAAGAAAATGAGCCAAATAGACAAAAATCAAGAAAATTAGCACCCCGAAGGCTGAAAAATCAACTATTTTTCTCAAAAACTAGGCCCAGACATGTTGGGAAAGGTATCGGCGGTGCAAGTAAGATGTATATAAGCATGAGCAGAGTGTTTAAATGGTTTCCAAAAGGTTCCAGGAGACATTTAAAGTGTGTCTCTCTTGGAACTCTGAAAGCATGAATTGTCAGTGAAATAGGAGTAAAGTGTCACTTTGGGTTAAGTGTTTGGTGTGAAGAAAGACAGTTTTTTTGCAAAACAGTTGATTGAAAACAGTCTGTTTTTGTTAGGAATTGTCTAAAATACTAGAAATAGATGCTTAAACAGTTATGAAAAAGAGTACTTGGTGTCCTTAATTGGTAAATGACAAAAAAAATGTACACAGTCGGCCTGTGAAATGTATTTTTTACAGATTTTTCACCACCGTCCAGTCAAAAAATGGGCTTGGATGAGCTTAGTTTTCATAATTTGGATGTAAATAACTGATCTAAATAAGGGAGATGATTCAAATATTGAAAAATGGCTATTTATGTTCCCCAGACTATACTGGGGGACATATTGTGTTTGCCCTGTCTGTTGGTTTGTTCGTTGGTTTGTTTGTTAGCGTCAAACTTTTACATTTACCATAACTTATGCAAATGTTAAAGATAGCAACTTGATATTTGGCATGCATGTGTATCTCATGGAGATGCACATTTTGAGTGGTAAAAGGTCAAGGTCAAAGTCATCCTTCAAGGTCAAAGTTCAAGGTCAAAGGTCAAATTTTGCAATATTGAAGATAGAAACTTGATATTTGGCATGCATGTGTACCTCATGGAGCTGCACATTTTGAGTGGTGAAAGGTCAAGGTCATCCGTCAAGGTCAAAGGTCAAGTACAAAGGTCATATATATGTGGTGGGTGTACATAGTGTTTCACAAACACATCTTGTTTCAGCTGGAATCAGAAAAAAAGCTCGTAACAGTGATATGGCTGTCCGACATCGAGCTTGTTATTATTTTATCAGGTTATTCTTACTGTTTCATGTTATTTGAGTGTTTCTCATGTTCTTAGTGTCTTATGTATGCTAAAACAGTTGTATTAATGTAGGAGAAGGAGCAAAATAGACAAAAGTCAAGGAAATTGGCACTTCGCGGGCTGAAAAATCAACAATTTTTCTCAAAAATTAGGTCCAGACATGTTGGAAAAGGTATCTGCTGTTCAAGTAAGATGTATAAAAGCATGAGTAGAGTGTTTATAAAAAGGAAACATGTTTGAAAGGTGTCTAAAAGGTTCCAGGAGAGATTTAAAGAGTGTCTCACTCAGAACTCTGAATGCATGAATTCTCCGTGAAATAGGAGTAAAGTGTGCACTTTGGTTTAAATGTTTGATATGAAGAAAGACAGTCTATTTCGCAGTACAGTTGAGTGAAAACAGTGTGTTTTTGTCAGGAATAGTCTACAATACTTGAAAAAGCTGCTTTTGCAGTAATGAAAAAGAATAATTGGTGTCCTTAAGGTAGCAGTACACGGTAGGAAGCAGAAATATGCGAATTGGCCCCGGTCAAAAAGTGAAATATTGGGAAAGGGTAGGTTTCCATGTCAAATTTGAGGGTAATAGGTCTTATTGTATCCCCAAATTGCATTAAATCCTGAGAATATGACCATTTTCAAATGCGAAACTGTGGGGTCATGACCTCTTGTTGTTGTTGTGTTCTTTGTTACTCAGGAAGGAAAACTGCGGTAGGCATATTGTATTTGGGGTTCTTTTTAAGCTGGAATCGCTAGTAGGGTCACGCTGTGAATTATTGCGCGAAAACCACCTGGATACCTGGTATTTATTCATGGTTTGATGGGTTGTGCTATGTTTTGCGTGTAAAAATATCATTCCAAAAGCAGGCTATCATTACGTTTCATTCGTCCCCAGCCACTTTCGTACATGGTAAAAAGTTGATTTTGAAGCCCCTTTTTGCGGCCTTGTCATTCTTTCACTTTTGTCAATAGTATCACCTGTACAGGTTCCATATGCTCTTTTTTTATCTTAAATGTAAGTTTCAGACTACTTGTGTGCAGTGAATGTGTTTTTATGATTGCAGGTTCATTGTTTTCTGAATTGAGCGTGGTGGAGATCAAGAAGGCGTCCGCGGCTCCGAGAGAGTGTGTGTCTACCGTGGTCTGCTACCTTAAGTGGTAAATGACAAATTTTTGTTTACACAGCCTGCCTGTGAAATGTATTTTTTTAAGCTTTTGTACTAACGTGCAGTGTGAAAATGGGCTTTGGAGAGTTTAGTTTTCACAATTTGGATGTAAATAACTGATCTGAAAAAGGGAGGTAATTCAAATATTAAAAAATGGCTATTTTCAGCTGGAATCCGAAAAAAGCTCTTACAGTGATTTCGCTGTCCGACCTCCAGTTTGTTATTATTTTATCACGTTACTCTTACTGTAACATGTTATTTGAGTGTTTCTCATGTTCTTATTGTCTTATGTATACTTGAACAGTTGTATTAATGTAAGAAAATGAGCCAAATAGACAAAAATCAAGAAAATTAGCACCCCGAAGGCTGAAAAATCAACTATTTTTCTCAAAAACTAGGCCCAGACATGTTGGGAAAGGTATCGGCGGTGCAAGTAAGATGTATATAAGCATGAGCAGAGTGTTTAAATGGTTTCCAAAAGGTTCCAGGAGACATTTAAAGTGTGTCTCTCTTGGAACTCTGAAAGCATGAATTGTCAGTGAAATAGGAGTAAAGTGTCACTTTGGGTTAAGTGTTTGGTGTGAAGAAAGACAGTTTTTTTGCAAAACAGTTGATTGAAAACAGTCTGTTTTTGTTAGGAATTGTCTAAAATACTAGAAATAGATGCTTAAACAGTTATGAAAAAGAGTACTTGGTGTCCTTAATTGGTAAATGACAAAAAAAATGTACACAGTCGGCCTGTGAAATGTATTTTTTACAGATTTTTCACCACCGTCCAGTCAAAAAATGGGCTTGGATGAGCTTAGTTTTCATAATTTGGATGTAAATAACTGATCTAAATAAGGGAGATGATTCAAATATTGAAAAATGGCTATTTATGTTCCCCAGACTATACTGGGGGACATATTGTGTTTGCCCTGTCTGTTGGTTTGTTCGTTGGTTTGTTTGTTAGCGTCAAACTTTTACATTTACCATAACTTATGCAAATGTTAAAGATAGCAACTTGATATTTGGCATGCATGTGTATCTCATGGAGATGCACATTTTGAGTGGTAAAAGGTCAAGGTCAAAGTCATCCTTCAAGGTCAAAGTTCAAGGTCAAAGGTCAAATTTTGCAATATTGAAGATAGAAACTTGATATTTGGCATGCATGTGTACCTCATGGAGCTGCACATTTTGAGTGGTGAAAGGTCAAGGTCATCCGTCAAGGTCAAAGGTCAAGTACAAAGGTCATATATATGTGGTGGGTGTACATAGTGTTTCACAAACACATCTTGTTTCAGCTGGAATCAGAAAAAAAGCTCGTAACAGTGATATGGCTGTCCGACATCGAGCTTGTTATTATTTTATCAGGTTATTCTTACTGTTTCATGTTATTTGAGTGTTTCTCATGTTCTTAGTGTCTTATGTATGCTAAAACAGTTGTATTAATGTAGGAGAAGGAGCAAAATAGACAAAAGTCAAGGAAATTGGCACTTCGCGGGCTGAAAAATCAACAATTTTTCTCAAAAATTAGGTCCAGACATGTTGGAAAAGGTATCTGCTGTTCAAGTAAGATGTATAAAAGCATGAGTAGAGTGTTTATAAAAAGGAAACATGTTTGAAAGGTGTCTAAAAGGTTCCAGGAGAGATTTAAAGAGTGTCTCACTCAGAACTCTGAATGCATGAATTCTCCGTGAAATAGGAGTAAAGTGTGCACTTTGGTTTAAATGTTTGATATGAAGAAAGACAGTCTATTTCGCAGTACAGTTGAGTGAAAACAGTGTGTTTTTGTCAGGAATAGTCTACAATACTTGAAAAAGCTGCTTTTGCAGTAATGAAAAAGAATAATTGGTGTCCTTAAGGTAGCAGTACACGGTAGGAAGCAGAAATATGCGAATTGGCCCCGGTCAAAAAGTGAAATATTGGGAAAGGGTAGGTTTCCATGTCAAATTTGAGGGTAATAGGTCTTATTGTATCCCCAAATTGCATTAAATCCTGAGAATATGACCATTTTCAAATGCGAAACTGTGGGGTCATGACCTCTTGTTGTTGTTGTGTTCTTTGTTACTCAGGAAGGAAAACTGCGGTAGGCATATTGTATTTGGGGTTCTTTTTAAGCTGGAATCGCTAGTAGGGTCACGCTGTGAATTATTGCGCGAAAACCACCTGGATACCTGGTATTTATTCATGGTTTGATGGGTTGTGCTATGTTTTGCGTGTAAAAATATCATTCCAAAAGCAGGCTATCATTACGTTTCATTCGTCCCCAGCCACTTTCGTACATGGTAAAAAGTTGATTTTGAAGCCCCTTTTTGCGGCCTTGTCATTCTTTCACTTTTGTCAATAGTATCACCTGTACAGGTTCCATATGCTCTTTTTTTATCTTAAATGTAAGTTTCAGACTACTTGTGTGCAGTGAATGTGTTTTTATGATTGCAGGTTCATTGTTTTCTGAATTGAGCGTGGTGGAGATCAAGAAGGCGTCCGCGGCTCCGAGAGAGTGTGTGTCTACCGTGGTCTGCTACCTTAAGTGGTAAATGACAAATTTTTGTTTACACAGCCTGCCTGTGAAATGTATTTTTTTAAGCTTTTGTACTAACGTGCAGTGTGAAAATGGGCTTTGGAGAGTTTAGTTTTCACAATTTGGATGTAAATAACTGATCTGAAAAAGGGAGGTAATTCAAATATTAAAAAATGGCTATTTTCAGCTGGAATCCGAAAAAAGCTCTTACAGTGATTTCGCTGTCCGACCTCCAGTTTGTTATTATTTTATCACGTTACTCTTACTGTAACATGTTATTTGAGTGTTTCTCATGTTCTTATTGTCTTATGTATACTTGAACAGTTGTATTAATGTAAGAAAATGAGCCAAATAGACAAAAATCAAGAAAATTAGCACCCCGAAGGCTGAAAAATCAACTATTTTTCTCAAAAACTAGGCCCAGACATGTTGGGAAAGGTATCGGCGGTGCAAGTAAGATGTATATAAGCATGAGCAGAGTGTTTAAATGGTTTCCAAAAGGTTCCAGGAGACATTTAAAGTGTGTCTCTCTTGGAACTCTGAAAGCATGAATTGTCAGTGAAATAGGAGTAAAGTGTCACTTTGGGTTAAGTGTTTGGTGTGAAGAAAGACAGTTTTTTTGCAAAACAGTTGATTGAAAACAGTCTGTTTTTGTTAGGAATTGTCTAAAATACTAGAAATAGATGCTTAAACAGTTATGAAAAAGAGTACTTGGTGTCCTTAATTGGTAAATGACAAAAAAAATGTACACAGTCGGCCTGTGAAATGTATTTTTTACAGATTTTTCACCACCGTCCAGTCAAAAAATGGGCTTGGATGAGCTTAGTTTTCATAATTTGGATGTAAATAACTGATCTAAATAAGGGAGATGATTCAAATATTGAAAAATGGCTATTTATGTTCCCCAGACTATACTGGGGGACATATTGTGTTTGCCCTGTCTGTTGGTTTGTTCGTTGGTTTGTTTGTTAGCGTCAAACTTTTACATTTACCATAACTTATGCAAATGTTAAAGATAGCAACTTGATATTTGGCATGCATGTGTATCTCATGGAGATGCACATTTTGAGTGGTAAAAGGTCAAGGTCAAAGTCATCCTTCAAGGTCAAAGTTCAAGGTCAAAGGTCAAATTTTGCAATATTGAAGATAGAAACTTGATATTTGGCATGCATGTGTACCTCATGGAGCTGCACATTTTGAGTGGTGAAAGGTCAAGGTCATCCGTCAAGGTCAAAGGTCAAGTACAAAGGTCATATATATGTGGTGGGTGTACATAGTGTTTCACAAACACATCTTGTTTCAGCTGGAATCAGAAAAAAGCTCGTAACAGTGATATGGCTGTCCGACATCGAGCTTGTTATTATTTTATCAGGTTATTCTTACTGTTTCATGTTATTTGAGTGTTTCTCATGTTCTTAGTGTCTTATGTATGCTAAAACAGTTGTATTAATGTAGGAGAAGGAGCAAAATAGACAAAAGTCAAGGAAATTGGCACTTCGCGGGCTGAAAAATCAACAATTTTTCTCAAAAATTAGGTCCAGACATGTTGGAAAAGGTATCTGCTGTTCAAGTAAGATGTATAAAAGCATGAGTAGAGTGTTTATAAAAAGGAAACATGTTTGAAAGGTGTCTAAAAGGTTCCAGGAGAGATTTAAAGAGTGTCTCACTCAGAACTCTGAATGCATGAATTCTCCGTGAAATAGGAGTAAAGTGTGCACTTTGGTTTAAATGTTTGATATGAAGAAAGACAGTCTATTTCGCAGTACAGTTGAGTGAAAACAGTGTGTTTTTGTCAGGAATAGTCTACAATACTTGAAAAAGCTGCTTTTGCAGTAATGAAAAAGAATAATTGGTGTCCTTAAGGTAGCAGTACACGGTAGGAAGCAGAAATATGCGAATTGGCCCCGGTCAAAAAGTGAAATATTGGGAAAGGGTAGGTTTCCATGTCAAATTTGAGGGTAATAGGTCTTATTGTATCCCCAAATTGCATTAAATCCTGAGAATATGACCATTTTCAAATGCGAAACTGTGGGGTCATGACCTCTTGTTGTTGTTGTGTTCTTTGTTACTCAGGAAGGAAAACTGCGGTAGGCATATTGTATTTGGGGTTCTTTTTAAGCTGGAATCGCTAGTAGGGTCACGCTGTGAATTATTGCGCGAAAACCACCTGGATACCTGGTATTTATTCATGGTTTGATGGGTTGTGCTATGTTTTGCGTGTAAAAATATCATTCCAAAAGCAGGCTATCATTACGTTTCATTCGTCCCCAGCCACTTTCGTACATGGTAAAAAGTTGATTTTGAAGCCCCTTTTTGCGGCCTTGTCATTCTTTCACTTTTGTCAATAGTATCACCTGTACAGGTTCCATATGCTCTTTTTTTATCTTAAATGTAAGTTTCAGACTACTTGTGTGCAGTGAATGTGTTTTTATGATTGCAGGTTCATTGTTTTCTGAATTGAGCGTGGTGGAGATCAAGAAGGCGTCCGCGGCTCCGAGAGAGTGTGTGTCTACCGTGGTCTGCTACCTTAAGTGGTAAATGACAAATTTTTGTTTACACAGCCTGCCTGTGAAATGTATTTTTTTAAGCTTTTGTACTAACGTGCAGTGTGAAAATGGGCTTTGGAGAGTTTAGTTTTCACAATTTGGATGTAAATAACTGATCTGAAAAAGGGAGGTAATTCAAATATTAAAAAAATGGCTATTTTCAGCTGGAATCCGAAAAAAGCTCTTACAGTGATTTCGCTGTCCGACCTCCAGTTTGTTATTATTTTATCACGTTACTCTTACTGTAACATGTTATTTGAGTGTTTCTCATGTTCTTATTGTCTTATGTATACTTGAACAGTTGTATTAATGTAAGAAAATGAGCCAAATAGACAAAAATCAAGAAAATTAGCACCCCGAAGGCTGAAAAATCAACTATTTTTCTCAAAAACTAGGCCCAGACATGTTGGGAAAGGTATCGGCGGTGCAAGTAAGATGTATATAAGCATGAGCAGAGTGTTTAAATGGTTTCCAAAAGGTTCCAGGAGACATTTAAAGTGTGTCTCTCTTGGAACTCTGAAAGCATGAATTGTCAGTGAAATAGGAGTAAAGTGTCACTTTGGGTTAAGTGTTTGGTGTGAAGAAAGACAGTTTTTTTGCAAAACAGTTGATTGAAAACAGTCTGTTTTGTTAGGAATTGTCTAAAATACTAGAAATAGATGCTTAAACAGTTATGAAAAAGAGTACTTGGTGTCCTTAATTGGTAAATGACAAAAAAAATGTACACAGTCGGCCTGTGAAATGTATTTTTTACAGATTTTTCACCACCGTCCAGTCAAAAAATGGGCTTGGATGAGCTTAGTTTTCATAATTTGGATGTAAATAACTGATCTAAATAAGGGAGATGATTCAAATATTGAAAAATGGCTATTTATGTTCCCCAGACTATACTGGGGGACATATTGTGTTTGCCCTGTCTGTTGGTTTGTTCGTTGGTTTGTTTGTTAGCGTCAAACTTTTACATTTACCATAACTTATGCAAATGTTAAAGATAGCAACTTGATATTTGGCATGCATGTGTATCTCATGGAGATGCACATTTTGAGTGGTAAAAGGTCAAGGTCAAAGTCATCCTTCAAGGTCAAAGTTCAAGGTCAAAGGTCAAATTTTGCAATATTGAAGATAGAAACTTGATATTTGGCATGCATGTGTACCTCATGGAGCTGCACATTTTGAGTGGTGAAAGGTCAAGGTCATCCGTCAAGGTCAAAGGTCAAGTACAAAGGTCATATATATGTGGTGGGTGTACATAGTGTTTCACAAACACATCTTGTTTCAGCTGGAATCAGAAAAAAAGCTCGTAACAGTGATATGGCTGTCCGACATCGAGCTTGTTATTATTTTATCAGGTTATTCTTACTGTTTCATGTTATTTGAGTGTTTCTCATGTTCTTAGTGTCTTATGTATGCTAAAACAGTTGTATTAATGTAGGAGAAGGAGCAAAATAGACAAAAGTCAAGGAAATTGGCACTTCGCGGGCTGAAAAATCAACAATTTTTCTCAAAAAATTAGGTCCAGACATGTTGGAAAAGGTATCTGCTGTTCAAGTAAGATGTATAAAAGCATGAGTAGAGTGTTTATAAAAAGGAAACATGTTTGAAAGGTGTCTAAAAGGTTCCAGGAGAGATTTAAAGAGTGTCTCACTCAGAACTCTGAATGCATGAATTCTCCGTGAAATAGGAGTAAAGTGTGCACTTTGGTTTAAATGTTTGATATGAAGAAAGACAGTCTATTTCGCAGTACAGTTGAGTGAAAACAGTGTGTTTTTGTCAGGAATAGTCTACAATACTTGAAAAGCTGCTTTTGCAGTAATGAAAAAGAATAATTGGTGTCCTTAAGGTAGCAGTACACGGTAGGAAGCAGAAATATGCGAATTGGCCCCGGTCAAAAGTGAAATATTGGGAAAGGGTAGGTTTCCATGTCAAATTTGAGGGTAATAGGTCTATTGTATCCCCAAATTGCATTAAATCCTGAGAATATGACCATTTTCAAATGCGAAACTGTGGGGTCATGACCTCTTGTTGTTGTTGTGTTCTTTGTTACTCAGGAAGGAAAACTGCGGTAGGCATATTGTATTTGGGGTTCTTTTTAAGCTGGAATCGCTAGTAGGGTCACGCTGTGAATTATTGCGCGAAAACCACCTGGATACCTGGTATTTATTCATGGTTTGATGGGTTGTGCTATGTTTTGCGTTGTAAAAATATCATTCCAAAAGCAGGCTATCATTACGTTTCATTCGTCCCAGCCACTTTCGTACATGTAAAAAGTTGATTTTGAAGCCCCTTTTTGCGGCCTTGTCATTCTTTCACTTTTGTCAATAGTATCACCTGTACAGGTTCCATATGCTCTTTTTTTATCTTAAATGTAAGTTTCAGACTACTTGTGTGCAGTGAATGTGTTTTTATGATTGCAGGTTCATTGTTTTCTGAATTGAGCGTGGTGGAGATCAAGAAGGCGTCCGCGGCTCGAGAGAGTGTGTGTCTACCGTGGTCTGCTACCGTAAGTGGTAAATGACAAATTTTTGTTTACACAGCCTGCCTGTGAAATGTATTTTTTAAGCTTTGTACCTACGTGACAGTGGTGAACAATGGCTTTGGAGAGTTAGTTTTCACAATTTGGATTGTAAATAACTGATCTGAAAAAGGGAGGTAATTCAAATATTAAAAAATGGCTATTGTCAGCTGGAATCCGAAAAAAGCTCTTACAGTGATTTCGCTGTCCGACCTCCAGTTTGTTATTTATTTTATCACGTTACTCTTACTGTAACATTGTTATTTGAGTGTTTTCCATGTTCTTATTGTCTTATGT